>NW_024870525.1:267704-284864 GCF_013358625.1 Macadamia integrifolia | reverse complement strand
TGACTACCAGGGGTCTTGGCACAATGATGATGATGATGAATTAGGGTACTACTTACTAAGAGATCTGGGAGGATATTCTGTGTATGCAATCGGCTAAGATGACCCAATGGTTGATCCTACATATGTTATTTAGTCGGCACTCATAATTCATATGGAAGGATATGAGTAGGCACCTATCCAGAAGAACCATTGTACCATTGAAGAAATAACAGCAAATTTCTTAAAAGGAGAAGGAGGCCCTTTGCCATATCTACTCATCCATAGAGCCATCGAACTGCTCTTGAACTGGACAAGCATCAGGGAGAACTTCAAGTTTACTCATGCTACCGAGTTAACCAGCCCGAATACCACTGATAAAAACATCAAATCCATCATCAAGTCTGTTATCGAGTCAATTGTTGAATCTTCTGTTTATGATTATAAGTTGGCCTTCCCTCTTGAGGAAAGTCCAGAGTACGTGTATGTCGAGTCTGTTACTCCTTCTTTCATGAACGAAATTTCTAATTCCGAGTATGACTTGCCACCTTTTTTTGATGATGATCTTAATAAATATCAAGAGTTAATTAAACAATGCAAACCAAAGAAGGCCGAACCCATCCATGAGGATACCCGAGTTATTAATCTAGGAACTGACCAAAGCCTTCGAGAGGTAAAAATTGGTATCACCCTAGACAATGAAGAAGCAGAACAGATGATTAGTCTTCTAAAGGAATTTGCCAAAGACTTTGCTTGGTTGTATGAGGATATAATGGGTATAGACCCCGATATCATGCAACATTAATTGCCGACCTACCCTGGGGCAAAATCGATAAAGCAAAAGCTCCTAAGAATACGGCAAGAATAGAGTGAGAAGATCAGAGAAGAAGTTGTAAAGCAGTGGAATGCAGGGTTTGTACAAGTGGTAAAGTACCCCCAATGGTTGGCTAACATAGTACCAATGCCAAAGAAAGATGGCAAGGTACGGATATGCGTAGACTTTCAGGATCTTAACAAGGTAAGCCCTAGAGATGACTTCACCTCACATTGATGTATTGGTTGACAACACGGTGGAGCATGCCTTGTTATCATTTCTGGATGGATTCTTGGGATACAAACAAGTGAACATGCACCCAGAAGCTCGTGAGAAGACAACCTTCACCACTCGATGGTAACTTATTACTACAAGGTTATGCCTTTTCGACTAAAGAATGCTGGGGCAACTTATTAGAGAGTAGGTACGGCCATATGCATGACATGATGAACAAAGATGTGGAAGTCTATGTGGATGACATGATAGTGAAGTCAAAAGATCGATAGGGGCATATTCCGCACTAATGCGATTCTTTGAAAGGATCAAGAAATATCAACTAAAGTTGAATCTCAGAATGTGTATTCAGGGCAACAACAAGAAAGTTGTTAGGTTTCTTGGCGAGTGAAAGAGGCATTGAAGTCAACCCTATCAAGATCAAGGCAATTCAGGAAATGCCCAAACCTCGGACTGAGAAGTAAATATGAGGATTTTTGGGTTACATCCAATACATTAGTAGATTCATAGCTCAGTTGACTACAATCTGTGAACCAATTTTCAAGCTGCTGAAGAAGGATCAGCCCACAAAATGGAATGACCAATGCCAGCAAGCTTTTGATAAGATCAAAGGATACCTCATGAACCCATCAGTATTGACACCACCGGTGGAAGGAGAACCACTTCTGTTGTACTTATCCGTGGGAGAATATTCCATGGGCTCATTGCTAGCACAAAAAGAGATGGAAAAGGGGGCAGAGCATGTCATATATTACCTCAGTAAAAAGTTCCTGGAGTATTAGACACGGTACACATCTTTGGAAAGACCTTATACTGCATTGATTTAGGCAACGAAAAGGTTACGACACTACATGGTAGCCTATCCGGTACGTGTGATCTCAAGAATGGATCCATTCAAATACCTCTTTGAGAAACCAGCCTTAACAGGAAGGATGGCCCTTTGGCTACTTTTACTATCAAAGTTTGACATCACCTATGTTACTCAAAAGTCTATAAAGGGGTAAGCTATAGCTGATCATTTTGCTGAACACCCCGTGGAGGATGGAAGGGTCATGGATGATGCCTTTCCTGATGAAGAGATCACAACAACAGAGGAAGAAGACACAACTAATAAATGGCAGTTATTCTTTGATGGAGTGGCTAATCAAAAGGGGTGTGGTGCAAGAATATTGTTTGTCACTCCTAACTGCCTTTTTTTGCCTTCATCATTCCCCCTTAATTTCTCCTATACCAACAACATTGCTGAATATGAAGCTTATACTTTGGGATTCAAAACTGCTCTGACTATAGGGATAAAAAAGATCAAGGTTTACAGTGATTCATCCATTATCATTTTTCAAACGCAAGGAAAGTGAAAGACCAGAGATGAAAAGCTGAAGCCATATCAAGAACATCTGGAACAGGTGATCAGACACTTTGAGAAGATCTCGTTCGAATACTTCTAGAGAGATAACAATAGGTTTTCTGATGCCCTAGCAACCTTGGCATCTATGGTAGAATGCAACCCTATGACTAGAGTCTGACCATTCTTAGTGGAATAAAGAAGTAAGCCCATTTATTAGAATTTAGTGAACTCTCTCACTGTGGATGGTCAATCTTGGTTTGCTCACATAGTAGATTTTATCGGAGAAAGAAAGGACCCGAGTGAAGCAACTGATAGAGAAAATAAGTTTCTAAGGAGATATACCACCCAATTTATTCTTCGAGGGGACTTGTTATATAAGAGGTCCTATGATGGAATATAATTGCTGTGTGTGGATGAGAAGCAAGCGGCAATGATCATGGAGGAAATTCATCAAGGCCTTTGTGGACCCCCAGATGGATGCCAAGATGCTAACTAAGAAGATTCTCAGGCTAGGATACTATTAAAACACAATGGAAGCAGACTACGTGGCCTTTATCAAGAAATACTACAAATGTCAGATATTTGCCAATATCATACATATCCCACCAGCAAAGTTGTATTCGCTCTGTTCTCCTTGGTCATTCTCTACTTGGGGCATTGGCATCATTAGGAAGATCAAATCCAAAGCATCCAATGGCCACGAGTTCATCTTGGTAGCCATTGAATATTTTACCAAGTGGGTAGATGCTCAGTCATATGCAGTTCTCACATCTGCTAAGGTGGTGAAATTCTTTCAAGAAAATATCATTTCCCAATATGGAGTACTTCAAGAGTTGATATATTGGATCAAGGATCCCATTTCTGGGGTTAAACCGATAAGATCTCCATAAAGTTCAGTATCAAAAGGCATCTCTCTACCACCTATAAGCCATAGACCAATGGGGCACTAGAAGCAACTAACAAGAACATGAAGGTGATCTTATAGAAAATGGTTGAAACACACAAGGATTGGGAAAACAAGTTGCCACTTGCTTTGTGGGCATATCGGACCTCTGTACGATCCTCGACAGGGGTAACTCCTTTCTCTTCGGTATATGGGGTTGAGGTGGTTCTACCCATGGAAATCCTAGTACCATCCCTAAGGATGCTTCTTGATAGTCAATTACTTGAAGGAGAATGGGTGAAGGCCAGACACGATGAGCTCAACTTTCTTGATGAAAAGTATATGAAAGTCATGGACAACCTAAAGAAATATCAACTAAGAATGGCAAAGGCCTTCAACAAGAATGTGAAGCCTCATCACATAGAAGAGGGCGAGCTTGTTCTTCGGGAATAAAGGGCCCCAATTCATGACCCAAGAGGGAAATTCAGGCCCAACTGGAGTGGCCCATTCACTGTCATAGAGATTCTACCAGGCAAGGCTGTGAAATTCATAGACCACAATAGAAAATAAATACCCAGACTGGTCAACATGGATCAACTCAAAAGAAATATTATGTCTAATAGGGTGAATAGCCCAAACTATGCCAGACATGATTCCTCTTAAGGAATACGTAGGCAACTTGACATGTGCAAGTGCAGTCTCAACAATCTCAAGGCAATAAATTGGTTCCTAAATTAATAATCAAGGTATCTTAAAAGATCATCATAGTTTGTGTCCCCCAAGAATCGCCATTTGGCATACAAGGCCATTAGGTATCTACCATTCACCTATGGTCCTTCAAATTCTTATCTAAGATTCTATCCCCTAAAAGTTGCCACCCGACACCAGTTTATCAAGGCCAATTTATTCCCCATCCTTGATCAATAAAGAAAAAAGAGAACTTAATGCAACAATGGTAAAGGTTTGATTATTTTAGTAGTTAATGAGTAATGCTTTGAAAAATCATCACATCTTCTCTTTGCTTGTGATAACTGCAGGATAAGTCATGGGTTCCTTGGATGAGACATTGAGAAAATGGACCTTGGACATGAGCATAGTGGCACCAGGACTGCTAGAATCCATAAATATGTCAATGCTCAGCCGAATTGGGTGCATTGAGCTACATCACAATCTACTCTGACAGATACCTCAACATTGGGATGCTGATCTTTATATATTTCGATTTGGATTGGTTGAGATCTGTCCAACTCTCGAGGAATTCTGAGTTTATATGTTATCTCCACCTAAGGGCAAGTTGATTCAACCATCTTTGAAGAAAGATCACTCAGAAAAGATTCAGGACTTTTTCGGATGGGAAAAAGATAAAATGAAGCAATTAATCAGATATGGAAAGATTGACATTCTAAAGGTGGCCAGGATCTTCATTCAATACCTACCACTAGGGGGAATCCATCAGCAAAGGTCATAGGATTATGTTCTCCGAACTCCAGGACGTGGCGCACCAACTCTCCTAATAGAAGTGATAAATCAATTAAAGAAAGGAAGAGATATCATTCCCACAGTCCTTGCAAAGACATTCAAAGGACTTGATGACATGAGCCATAGCAATAAATTTAGACTCGATCATTATTGTGGATGTCACACCCCGTTCACACTGAACCGGGCCAGTGACCGAGTTAACACCGGTTAACCCAAACCTGCCAAGATCATCAGATACTGTATTCCACCACAGCATACGCACAACTAATATAAGTTCATCAGATCAGCGGAAGACTAAGTTTTACCTGTGAATAAATCCTATATACTTGATACCCGAATTGTGATACAATAATTATATACATGTGGGCCCGAAGGCATGATAATTACACAAAAAGAATAAAATTCAAATATCAAGTACATAATAGGAAATCATCAAAACAATTAGAGTACACAGCTCGGCTCGGTATCAAGGCTAGAGCTCAGCTCGGCATCAAGGGTTGAGCCCAGCTCGGCATCACGTAGTAGAGCTCAGCTCGGCCTCAGAAGTGGAGCTCAGCACGACCTCAAAGGTGGAGCTCAGCTCGGCCTCAGAACTGCTGTCCCGCAGCACAACTCTCGCACGAGCAGTCAGTGCCGTGCTCTAACTCCTCAGGGGTCCACCAGTCCTCTTCAGGAAACTCGACTGTGGGACCCACCCCATGCTCCTCAGATGTATGACCTGTAAAATCATCTAAAGAGGGGTGTACACGTGGGATGAGCTCACTAGCTCAGTAAGTAGAAGGATGGACCACACAGCAGTCACACATCACAACACATCATATGCACTACATGCCATGCTATACATTTTAAATCACATCCACCTAAGCAACATTACTAAGTCCTTGGTTTTAGTGCTACTACAACCACAGTGCGCGTATAATCCGGGTACGAGCCGCGAACTCCCTCCTGCGATACGCCCATAGGGCTGTCGGAGAAGGCCCACTGTGAGTACTCAGAAAAGTAAAGGCAATGCCGTCCACCGGCTCTCAACAGAAATGTAAATGACTAAAAATAAAGGTGCTGACTCCAGCAATTTAAAAGCAGTACGATTGGCCCTCTTGAATGTACCACCGGGGTTACCGACTGTCCTACATGACCCGTCGGGCGTTATGTCTAACCGCCACAGTGACCCGACACCCGCGACCACTACTTCTCCCCAAATGATAACCCAACACCTTAACCCCTGTTGGGAAGGGTCGTAGCACGGGATGGTGAAAATCCTAATACCGCATGCTCCTATATGACAATAGTACGAATTGCATAGTGCCTCCGTGTCCCATTCCACGGGCCACCAATGCACTCATTTCCAAGCCGACTATGGCATCTAGTCTATCAATGCATCATGCACCATGATGTCCACATTCAACATATAAACATCTCATTCAATTGGCATTTAGAAAGTAAACATAGCACATATGCATAACAATGTGAGGAATGACTAAACTACATAGCATATTCATGATGGCATGACTAGACTAGATATAATTAAATGAATGCCAAACAATGCCTTCAAACAAGGCCAAACGTCCTCTCCCCACTTACCTGTAGCGTACAAGGATTCCCGTTCGGTACGGGTGAGATCCGGTGCGAATCGGGTAGGATTTGGTGAACCTAACATAATTGAGCGGGGTTAGTACTTCACCATTTTAGAATCAAAATTAACACAATCCGATGATAAAATCATGTTTAGAACGTTAAAAGAAGGTCACACGTCCGATTTGGGTCCAATCGGACGTAAGAATCACCTTCGGGGCCACACGGGTGGGTCAGACAGGTGGGCTGTCTGGCCCACCGGTCCTACCCACCGGTTTGGACCGGCGGGTAGGGGCCCACTGGTTGGGCCCACCGGTTCCACCCGCCGGTTGAGCCAGAAGGCCCCTGCCCTCTCAGGTGGGTGCCACAGGCGGGTAGGGGCCCACCGGTGCCACCCACCGGTCTTGGCGGAAAAGACACTGTTTCTTCCCAACTTTCTCCATTCTTTGGGGATTCAAATGGGGATTTTCCCAACCCATTCCTCACACCTTCAAGGTCTTATAGGATGGTTCTAACCTAGATCTAGGTTAGATTCAAGGGATGGGAAACCATCTTACCTTCTTTGCTCAAGAACAACCTCAAACCCTCCAAATCACTTCAAACCCACAGTGCTTCTTCCACCTTGTCAATACCTCTTCAAATCCTTCAAGATCAACACATAAATCATCTATTAAACCTTAGATTCATCATTTCAAAGGGGATTTACAAGATCTCAAGAAACCCTACTCGAATCAAGGGTTTAAGCTTGGGTATGGTGAATGTTCAAAGAATCCAACTTTGCTTACCTCTAACTGTAGATCTAGAGTTGAAGATCACTCTCCCGGCGCCGGAATGGAAAGATCAAGCTTCGGCGCCGCTGAACTCCCTCTTTTCTTCCTCTTCCTTCTCTTCCTTTCTTCCTCCCTTTCTTTTCTCTCTCCTCTTTACTCTTCTCACCAACGTACGGGGGTCATAAATGGAAAGAAAGAAAAACATAAAGCTATATATATAATTCCTAAATAAGTGAATAGTGCACATGGATGGGTCACTCAGGTGGGTGGGTGCACCCACCTGTCCGCCCACCTGAGGGCCAAAACTTGGGATTTTGATAGAGTTCCGGCCTCGGCGCGAACCCCACCCCTGGCATACGATGTAGCATACGTATATATCTTAAAATACGGCTATAATACCTGCTTTATTCGTACATGGCCTTATGGTAGGTGCATGTACACGGCTTGGGCACTCCCGTCTCTTCTGGCACTGGCTCGGACTTGTCGAGCCAGCCAGTGTTTAAGGTCACCCGTGCCATCATAGCCCATAAGGAACCCGCTCTAACTCCCTCTGGTTCAGTTCCTGCATGGTTAAATCGGTTCAACCGCGAAATCAGACCGGGTTTAAGAAGCAGGGTATTACATTACCCCCCCTTCTGAAAAATTTCATCCTCGAAATTGCGTACCTGGTTGATAAAAAAGATGAGGGTACTTGGCTTGCATTTCATCCTCTACCTCCCAAGATGCTTCTTCAAGTGAATGATCAGCCCATCGCACCTTTACATAGGAAATGGAGCGGTTGCGAAGGGTCTTCACCTTCCGGTCCAAAATTTCAGCTGGCTGTTCTGTATAGGTCATATCAGCTTCTAGGTACTCTGGTTCCACGGGTAGTACATGAGATGGATCATGCACGTATCTCTTCAACATGGATACATGGAATACGTTGTGAACATCCCCAAGTGAAGGTGGCAGAGCAAGCATGTAGGCTACTGAGCCAACCCGGGATAAGATCTCAAATGGTCCAATGTATCTTGGGCTCAACTTCCCCTTTCTGTGAAACCTTTGCAACCCTTTAGTAGGAGAGATCTTGAGAAATACCATTTCTCCTGGCTGAAATTCAATGTCTTTTCTGCGGGTGTCCGCATAGTTCTTTTGACGGGACTGAGCTGCTTTAATCCGTTCTCTAATAACGCCGACTTTGTCACAAGTCATCTGTATCATCTCAGGTCCTAACATTCTACGTTCACCTACCTCATCCCAATACAAAGGAGTTCTGCACTTTCTGTCATATAACGCCTCATACGGAGCCATCCCAATTGTAGCTTGGTAACTGTTGTTATATGCAAACTCCATAAGAGGTATATATTCTTCCTAACTGTCACTCATCTCCATTATACATGCCCTGAGCATGTCTTCTAATATCTATATGGTTCGCTCCGACTGACCATCCGTCTGTGGGTGAAAAGCTATACTCAAATTCAGCTGTGATCCCAAGGCACACTGTAAGCTTTTCCAAAATCTGAAAGTGAACCTTGGGTCCCTATCTGAAACAATGCTCACTGGCACTCCATGTAAGCGCACTATATTGTCCATGTAAAGTTGTGCTAGTTTGGCCATGGAGAACTTGGTCTTGATAGGAATGAAATGAGCAGTCTTGGTGAGCCGATCAACGATCACCCATATCGCGTCCATTCCCTTAGGTGTACTTGGTAGTCCAGTGACAAAGTCCATTGTAATCCTTTCCCACTTCCATTCTGGTACTGGGAGTGGCTGAAGAGTACCATAAGGTCTATGCCTCTCAGCTTTTACTTTCTGGCATGGAAGACAAGTCGCCACATACAGAGCTATGGTGACTTTCATGTTTGGCCACCAGTAACTTTGTTTGAGGTCTTTGTACATCTTGGTACTTCCTGGGTGAATTGAGTATTCGGAGCTATGTGCTTCTTGCACTATCCTGTCTTGTATATCCAAATCATCGGGTACACACAATCTGTCTCGAAACATCAATGCCCCATCACTGGCTAAAGCAAAATCTGGGTCGTTCATGGTTTGATCTTGAACCTTAACTCTGATCCGCTGCAATTCAGGATCCAAAGGTTGCTTCAGTATCACCTCTTGCCTAATTGCCGGATGCACCTGTAGAGCCGTCAAGGATACAGTCAACCATTTAAGGTTTTCTATTTGAGGTTCAAGCTCTAAGGTTGCCCCTTCATATAAGAGGGTTTCATCCATTAGCATCGCCTCTTGCACGAGTGGTGGACTGACTGCTAAGTATGAGAGCGACACAGTCTGTGTTTTCCGACTCAATGCATCTGCCACTACATTAGCCTTGCCGGGATGATACTGAATGTCGCAGTCATAATCCTTCATGAGTTCAAGCCATATCCTCTGTCTCATGTTCAAATCCTTCTGGGTGAAGAAGTACTTCAGGCTTTTGTGATCACTGTATATCTCACACTTCTCCCCATACAAATAATGTCGCCAGATCTTAAGGGCAAAAATGACTGCAGTTAGTTCCAAGTCATGAGTGGGGTAATTCTTCTCATACTCCTTTAATTGTCGGGATGCATACGCTATTACCTTACCGCGTTGCATGAGAACACAACCCAAACCGACTTTGGAAGCATCGGTATAGACTGTCATTCCACCTGTGCCTTCAGGAATAGTCAGCACAGGGGCAGTCACCAACTTTTCTTTCAATTCCTGGAAGCTCTTCTCACATTCCTCTTCCCAGTCGAATTTCACACCCTTTTTAGTCAACTTGGTCATTGGTGCTGAGATCCGAGCAAAATTCTCGATGAAGCGCCGGTAATATCCAGCCAAACCCAAGAAGCTTCTAATTTCAGTAACATTCTTGGGGCTTTCCCATTCCACTACTGCTTTCACCTTAGCAGGATCTACTTCGATTCCGGCTTTAGACACTACGTGCCCCAGGAATCCAACTTGTTCAAGCCAGAATTCACACTTGCTGTACTTGGCAAACAACTGTTGATCTCTCAACCTCTGTAACACCATTCTCAAGTGTTGAGTGTGCTCCTCTTCGGTTTTGGAGTAGATCAAGATATCGTTAATAAAAATAATAACCCATTTGTCGAGCACATCCTGAAATACTCGATTCATTAGATCCATGGATGCTGCCGGTGCATTGGTTAACCCGAACGACAACACTAGGAACTCATAGTGACCGTATCGAGTCTTAAATGCTGTTTTGGGTATATCACTGTTCTTTATCTTGAGCTGATAATAGCCGGACCGAAGGTCTATCTTTGAAAATACTCTGGCTCCCTGCAACTGATCAAATAAATCATCAATGCGTGGCAATGGATACCGGTTCTTAATGGTTAGCTTATTCAACTCCCGGTAATCTATGCACATACGTAAACTACCATCCTTCTTCTTGACAAACAACACCGGGGCACCCCAAGGTGAAACACTTGGGCGAATAAACCCCTTTTCTAATAATTCCTGCAACTGCATCTGCAACTCCTTCAATTCAGCTGGTGCCATCCTGTATGGAGCCTTAGATACCGGAGCTGCTCCAGGAGTCAAGTCTATGGCAAACTCCAACTCTCTATCAGGTGGTAAATGCATCAGATCATCTGGAAAACATCGGGAAACTCTTTAACCACCTTTACCTCTTCTAGAGGTGTAATCCTTGCATCAACATCAAGTACCGATGCCAAGTAACCCTGACATCCACTTTCTAGCAATTTTACCGCTTGAAGAGCAGAGACAAGGACCTTCCTCACCCTTTTCATTGTATCTGCTCAGTATACCAATTCTTCCCCTTCGTCATCTGCCACCCTAATCAGCTTTTCAGCACAGATCACACTAGCTCGATGAGCCGACAACCAATCCATGCCCAATATAACATCAAAATTCTGCATATTAAACTTAATGAGTTGTGCATCAAGGTTCTTCCCACTAATTTCCACTGGGCACGGCCCATATACTTCCTTCAACTGTGCAACTTTACCAGTAGGCATACTAACAATCATTCCATGGTCTAGGATCCTGGGTGACATCCCAAGTTTCTCTACAAATCTCTTAGATGCGAATGAATGAGTAGCTCCTGAATCGAATAAAACATAGGCTGGTATGCCTGATATGGGTAGGATACCTAGTATAACAATGCATATAATTTCAGCAGGTCATCAATATTAATCATACTGAATTTCTTAATTTAAAATGTACCTGCTACTACTTCTGTACTGGCCTCAGCTTCCTCGGCTGATAGAGCATACATCCTTCCCTGCGGTTGATTCCCTCGAGGTAAAGGAGGTCGGTACGCAGAGGGCTGACTGGAGGGCAAGGCTGGTCTGGCCCGACAGTCTTTCGCATAATGCCCATATGAATGGCAGTTGAAGCAACGAATCAGAGATGTCAGAACTGGAGCGGGGCCCCTCTGCACTTGACCCGTTGCAGATGGAGGTCGAGGTGGCCTTGGAGCTGTAGGTGCCACACTTGTGTTCGGGCGAATAGAGGTGGAACCCGAACCACCAACTGGTCTAGGAGGGTAGCCAGATGGCCTATAGGGCTGCCTATACATAGGCCCAGAACTGTATGATCCGCGGTATGCCTTGGAGGAATTTCCCATATCTGGGAATGGATTTGT
Source organism: Macadamia integrifolia (assembly GCF_013358625.1). NCBI lineage: Eukaryota > Viridiplantae > Streptophyta > Magnoliopsida > Proteales > Proteaceae > Macadamia > Macadamia integrifolia. Next base: position 273,197 of record NW_024870525.1, on the reverse strand, counting down.
TCTCTTCCACAGTCCAGGGGTGAGGGACTGTTCACCCTTTTGCTTATCTTCCATGGTCTTGGCCTTCTGCACAATCTGGCCATATTCGGTCAAATCCAGTACCTCAAGTACAGACCCAATAGATGCCTTTAGGCCTTTTAGGAACCTTGCTGCCTTCTCTTCAGCTGTCCTCATATGCCTTGGGGCAAAATGGAACAAACTCTCGAATTGTTGTTGGTACTCAAGGACAGTCTTACCTCCTTGAGTTAAGGCCATGAACTCAGTCTCCTTTCGGTCTCTGAAACTGCGCGGATAATGGTTGTCCAAGAACAACTCCTTGAACTGCTCCCAAGTGGGTTCTGGATGAGCAGCCAACAATATAGGCTTGGAGGTTTGCCACCAAGAATTTGCCTCTTTCTTGAGTTGCAAACCAGCACAAATGAGTTTCTGTGCATCCGTGCACTCAAGCACCTCAAATATCTTCTCTAATTCTTGGATCCACTGATCCGGTTCCAGAGGATCACTCCCCACCTTAGACAATACAGGTGGTAAGTTCCTCTTGAATGACTCCACTACCCTTGACGTATTACTCGTCGCCAGGAAGTTAGGAGCATAAGTAGGATAGTAGGAGTATGGAGGAGGCATCCCATACTGAGGAACACCGAATGGTGGGATTGGAGGTGTACCTCCCACTTGTGGTCCCGTTCCTGACCCTACAGGTGGGTCCTGTGGAGTGAGTACCTAGGGAGGTTGACCCGGTTGAGAAAAATCCAACTGTTGCTGAATAGCAGTCATAAATGCTTGCTGTTGCTGAAGCATTTGTTGCTGAAAAGCCTGTTGTGACTGCTGAATTATAGTAGCAACATCTCCCGGTGTGATAACCGGTGGAGGGTCTGGGAGTGTAGTCATAGCTGGGTCCCATGTGCCCCACCCTGACCAAGGGTCTCTGGAGGTAGTGGAGGTGAGGTTTGCCCCACAGAGCGGGACCTCCTGGGATTTTGTGGTCGACCGTCCGGACGAGGACCCCGCGAGGTACCTCGGGCATTACTACCGGATCTAGTACGTACCATCGTATCCCTGTACCTGGAATATATCACACACCATATTGGTTAAACACCGTAGAATTGATTTCGGCACACAATCATATGCCATCACATAAGGTGTTGTAGTGTATGATAGCCTGTAAATAACCGCAGCTTAATTCCCAGATACAGGGCAAAGGCCCCAACAGATATATCAATGGTCCCACTTGACCATAGCACATTAATCATAGGAATAATAATCAATAATGAGAATCAATGTAATCATGCTAGGAGGAGAGAAGGGATTTTTTTTTTATTTTTTAAATTTCCAAATTTTCACAACCGGTGGGATGCACCGGCGGGTAGGGGCCCGCCGGTCCTAGTGCCTCAAACCGACGGGTGGCACCGGCGGGTAGGGGCTCATCGGTCATACCTGCCGGTCCTGCCCGTGTAAAAACATGAACAGGGCCCTACAGACCCTGTTTTGTCTTGTCCCTTTCCCCAACTCCTTTCTCTTTCTTCCTCTCTTCCTTGGGTGATCTGGGAGGTCTCCTCGGCGCTTCTACCCGCGAGTCTACTCATCAACTCAGCGCTTTAGAGAAGATTCAACTCTCCCTCCTTCAAGTAAGTTCCTCCTTTTCTTTTCTCAGAATTTCCACTTAGGGTAGAAATGCATGTATAAGCTTTACTTTTTTTTTTAGGTTTTCTTTCCATATTTTTCACCATAGAATAGTATTTCCATGTGATTGTGATGTTTCTACTGTGGTCATTTGTTGTTTATTAGGATTTTATCTCCTTCATTTGGAGAAAACCCCAAATCATGCCCTAGGTTTCCAAATTTGGGGATTTCTTAAATTTTCGATCCTTTTCTCCAATTGATGGTTCCTTTGTGATGCACTACACTTGCTTTATGATTAGCATGCCATAGATTTCATGAAATATCCATTGTGCTTGGAATCCCCATGTATTCCCATGAAAAACCCTCTTTTGTATCGGTTTCCTTGATTTTCATCACATCACTTGCATCTGTGGACTTCCCCAGCCTATTTGGGTATGTTTTTGTGCTTTCATGATCCCGCTACCATGGAATTTCATCTTAGTCCTATGGTTTCAGGTTGTACTCCATTGTGTTCAAATTTGCGCATTGGGATCGAATCCCCCCATGTTATTTATGCTCTTTGCTTTTGCTGTCATTTTACTGTTTTGGCATGTTTCTCTGCGTTGTCACCTACCGTGCATCATGTCCATAGGTTCTCTGCTTGTCGCCTTCTCCATTTTGCAAGAATTTGGGGTTTTGGGTTTCCCCTTTTGTAATTCTGTCATTTTCCATTCTTTACTAACCCCACTTTCTTTTCTTCTTACCAGGATGTCATCTCGCACCGGCAAAGGACCATCTTCCTCTGGCGTTCGACGTAAGACGACCGCTACTAAGCGGAAGAGTGCGGAGACCAGCTCTTTAGCCCCTCGCACAGGGAGACCCGGACCTGCCCGGTCTGACCCTACCGACTATGATGAGGAGCACTTCCTTAGTGCAGAGGCAGCAGCCAACTGGCCTATCTTCCTGAAGAGGTCAGTGATGATGGAGAAGACCGTGGTAGTCGATGACTTCCACAAGGCTCGGCTTCAGGAGAGGTTCTCAGCATTGGGCTGGGATTCTATCCTTCACGTAGACCGACCATGCTACGAGCAGCTAGTCCGTCGGTTCTATTGCAACTTGGAGGTGTCGTATCCGTACGGGGAGTTCACCATTAGCAGCTTGGTGAAGGGGGTAGACATCCAGCTGACGGTGGGTACCTTGGCCAGCATCCTGGGTATATCGGCGACTGGACACCGTTACTACAGTCCTCCCAGGAGTAAGCCTCTGGGACCGTTCATGAGCCTGGCGACGCCGGACTTCATCTACGAGACCATCTGCGGCAGCAGTACCCGTCCGGAGTCCGAGACGTCTTTCTACCCCGAGGTTCGTCTATTTACCCGATTGGTCCAGTTCAACCTGCTCCCCAGAGGAGGTCATCGGAACCAGGTGGGTTTCATGGCGGCTTTCATCGCGTTCTTCATCTACACGGCCGCAGAGGGAGGTATTGAGCACTTGTGCCTCCCCTACATCATTCTCAGGACGATGGAGCACCACACTTCCCACCCTGAGGATGGAGGATTCCCTTATGGAAGGATCCTCACTAGGATCTTCGAGTTCTTCGGGGTGGACTTGAGCGGCGAGGAGGGGAAGACTCCGGCTGATAGGTTTGACCGGAGTAACCTCCTGAGGATGGGTCTCCATACCCTCATGGATTCACCTCCGAGAGCAGGAGCTCAGAGAGGTAGGGGTAGGAGGGCTGCCCCTATGGAGGATGTCCCCATGGAGGAGGAGTCCAGCGAGGAGGATGAGGACTACGTTCCTCAGGACGAGGAGGAGGATCTGATGGGTGGTGGCATCCCTGAGGAGGCACCTCAGGAGTCGAGAGGTCCTGGCCCTAGTTCCTCCAGAGCTGCAGCCTCACCACATAGAGCCCCACCACCTGGGAGTGGTGTCTACGACTTCGAGGGCATGATGTCCTCCATGCGGGCCTTGCAGGATGGCTAGGTTCAGCTACTGAGACGGCTGGACGAGAGTGCCTCCAGGGAGGAACGCATCCTGGAGAGGCAGGCCACCTTGGAGGATTCCTTCCTCCGGCTGGGTCAGGACTTGGACACCACGGCCAACGCTATCTCAGCAGATTTTGGCCGGCTTCGGAGGGAGGTATGGCTGGTGAACGCGAGGTTTGACTATTACGATCACCGCCTCAACGTCAACTCTAGGCCTCCGGCGAACGTGGTGATCATCGATGATGACGACGATGACCAGTGAGGGCTTGGCTCGCCCACACCAGCTGTTTATCCATTTTCTCTTTTTTTTTTTTTGTAGACCTTATTGTATATTTTATTTCTTATCATTCCTTGTATTTGTGCTGTAACTGGGTTCATTTATGGAATAATATATTTTGATAGTGATTTTTGTGGTGAATTCATATGTGGAGTACTTGTGTGGTTTGGTTGTGATGTATTTTGCTATCTTGTGATCTTTGTTATATATATTATCTATTGTTTATCAGGTATTTGTGTAAAATTTTTGGAAATCCCATTTTACGCCGTTATGCTGCCGAAATTTCGTCAAAATAGTACTCTATAGGTTATATCACCAACCTAATTACCTTTTATCTATACTCACGCATGCCATGAATGCAACATATAATGCAACCCTTTTTAATACTCTATTCTTTGGCTTTTACTCTTTAAAGCTTTTATATTAACCCAACCCCATTTCCCTATTATAGAGTCTACGGGATTCTAATGGTATGCTGTGAGTGGAGCAGAGCATCACGCTCTGATACCACCGTTTGTCACACCCCGTTCTCACAGAACCGGGCCAGTGACCGGGTTAACACCGGTTAACCCAAACCTGCCAGGATCATCAGATACTGTATTCCACCACAGCATACACACAACTAATATAAACTCATCAGATCAGCGGAAGACTAAGTTTTACCTGTGAATAATCCCATAATACTTGATACCCGGATTGTGATACAATAATTATATACATGTGGGCCCGAAGGCATGATATTTACACAAAAAAAATAAAATTCAAATATCAAGTACATAAGGAAATCCACCAAAACAATCAGAGTACACAGCTCGGCTCGGTATCAAGGCTAGAGCTCAGCTCGGCATCAAGGGTTGAGCCCAGCTCGGCATCACATAGAAGAGCTCAGCTCGGCCTCAGAAGTGGAGCTCAGCACGGCCCCAAAGGTGGAGCTCAGCTCGGCCTCAGAACTGCTGTCCCGCAGCACAACTCTCGCACGAGCAGTCAGTGCCGTGCTCTAACTCCTCAGGGGTCCACCAGTCCTCTTCAGAAAACTCGACTGTGGGACCCACCCCATGCTCCTCAGATGTATGACCTGCAAAATCATCTAAAAAGGGGTGTACATGTGGGATGAGCTCACTAGCTCAGTAAGTAGAAAGATGGACCACACAGCAGTCCACACATCACAACACATCATATGCACTACATGCCATGCTATACATTTTAAATCACATCCACCTAAGCAACATTACTAAGTCCTTGGTTTTAGTGCTACTACAACCACAGTGCGCGTATACTCCGGGTACGAGCCACGAACTCCCTCCCGCGATACGCCCATAGGGCTGTCGGAGAAGGCCCACCGTGAGTACTCGGAAAAGTAAAGACAATGCCGTCCACCGGCTCTCAACAGAAATGTAAATGACTAAAAATAAAGGTGCTGACTCCAGCAATTTAAAAGCAGTACGATTGGCCCTCTTGAATGTACCACCGGGGTTGCCGACTGTCCTACATGACTCGTCGGGCGTTATGTCTAACCACCACAGTGACCCGACACCGCGACCACTGCTTCCCCCCAAATGATAACCCAACACCTTAACCCCTGTTGGGAAGGGTCGTAGCACGGGATGGTGAAAATCCTAATACTGCATGCTC
>NW_024870525.1:226862-267456 GCF_013358625.1 Macadamia integrifolia | reverse complement strand
TGTAGCGTACAAGGATTCTCGTTCGGTACGGGTGAGATCCGGAGCGAATCGGGTAGGATTTGGTGAACCTAACATAATTAAGCGGGGTTAGTACTTCACCATTTTAGAATCAAAATTAATACGATCCGATGACACAATCATGTTTAGAACATTAAAAGAAGGTCGCACGTCCGATTTGGGTCCAATCGATCGTAAGAATCACCTTCGGGCCACACGGGTGGGTCAGACAGGTGGGCTGTCCGGCCCACCGGTCCTACCCACCGGTTGGGACCGGCGGGTAGGGGCCCACCGGTTGTACCCGCCGGTTGGGCCAGGGGCCCCTGCTAGGACCGGTGGGTAGGGGCCCGCCGATATGGCCCGCCGGTTGGGCCCGCCGGTTGGGCCCGAAGGCCCCCCTACCTTCTCAGGTGGGTACCCACAGGCGGGTAGGGGCCCACTGGTTGTACCCACCAGTCTTGGCGGGAAACACCCTGTTTCTTCCCAACTTTCTCCATTCTTTGGGGATTCAAATGGGGCTTTTCTCAACCCATTCTTCACACCTTCATGGTCCTATAGGATGGTTCTAACCTAGATCTAGGTTAGATTCAAGTGATGGGAAACCATCTTACCTTCTTTGCTCAAGAACAACCTCAAACCCTCCAAATCACTTCAAACCCACAATGCTTCTTCCACCTTGTCAATACCTCTTCAAATCCTTCAAGATCAACACATAAATCATCTATTAAACCTTAGATTCATCATTTCAAAGGGGTTTTACAAGATCTCAAGAAACCATACTCCAATCAAGGGTTTAAGCTTGGGTATGGTGAATGTTCAAAGAACCCGACTTTGCTTACCTCCAAATGTAGATCTAGAGTTGAAGATCACTCTCCCGGCACCGGAATGGGAAGATCAAGCTTCGGCGCCGCTGAAATCCTTCTCTTCTTCCTCTTCCTTCTCTTCCCTTCTTCTTCCCTTTCTTTTCTCTCTCCTCTTTACTCTTCTCACCAACGTACGGGGGTCATAAATGAAAAGAAAAGAAAATCATAAAGCTATATATATATAATTCCTACATTAAGTGAACAGTGCACATGGATGGGTCACTCAGGTGGGTGGGTGCACCCACCTGTCTGCCCACCTGAGGGCCAAAACTTGGGATTTTGACAGGGTTCGGGCCTCGGCACAAACCCCACCCCTGGCATACGATGTAGCATACGTATATACCTTAAAATACGGCTATAATACCTACTTTAGCCGTACATGGCCTTATGGTAGGTGCATGTACACGGCTTGGGCACTCCCGTCTCTTTTGGCACTGGCTTGAACTTGTCGGGCCAGCCGGTGTTTAAGACCACCTTTGCCATCATAGCCCATAAGGAACCCGCTCTAACTCCCTTTGGTTCGGTTCCTGCATGGTTAAACCGATTCAACCGTGAAATCAGACCGGGATTAAGAAGCAGGGTATTACAATACATGTTAGTGTGACCTTTAGATTATGCCAGGTTCAATTGAAACTTTTGATCAAAAACTTCAATGGGTTTTGAAATCTAGGTTTTTGAACCTGATTTGCATTCATTTGGGCTAGATCATCAAATCGAAAATAGATAACAAGTATTTAAAAAATTCTAGTAAGTGTCAAACAAAGTAGAGAGAGAGAGAGAGAGAGAGAGAGAGAGAGAATGTGTTCAGACCTTATGAAGATTGTCGAGTTGTTGTTGCATCTGATTACCAAGGCGGCAAGGCCACAGAGAGATCAGATCAGGTGCATGTATGAAAACAATCTTGTACGTCCTTGATTGTAGATTGAGAATCCATTTTCTCTCTCTTCATTTGATAGGCTTCAAATCCATGGACTGAGGATGTACAAGATTGTTCTTGTACGTGAACCTGATCCGGATTCGACCATAAAGGTCTATTCAATGCAACATTCATTGAAAATATTCAGCCTCAATTTCTAAACGTTTCTTTGATCTAGCAGATGCATTTCCTATTCACAATCAAGTCAGAAACCAAGCTATATTGGGATGTCTAGACAGTGTCACTTTGAGAAAAAATATCTTTCAATTTAGGCAACCAATTAAGGATCTCTCCAAATGATTCAGATTTACTTGTATGGACTTGGATCGGACAATTTTAGTCCCTATTTTTTATTAAAAATTGAGAATTTATACAATTTTACCCTTGATTCGATATCAATTCCTGGCCCAAGATTGATCGGAAATCGATATGATCCCTACCAATATCGATACAATTCTGAGGATCCAATACCAATTTTTAAACCATCAGTTTGGAATGGTTTGATTGGATTTCATCGATTTCGATGTGAGAATGAACCAATAAAAACGTATTGATTTTGATTTTTTATAGGTTTACTATTAATCAAGTTTTGGTTTAGCATGTAAATATATTTAAATGTACGAAAAAAAAAAAAAAGAAGTGTTTTTATAAATTTTAGGTTGCTAGTTTCTTACTGGGTTTTATCTGTTTCAGTCAGGTTTTTAAAAGTTTGGTTTGGCGTCTTATCAGTTTTGGTGTGGTGTTGTTTAGTTTCATTCTCACAAAACTCTAGCCCAAAACATATTCCAATAAGCTTATATTGGGTTTGATTCGATTTCCATCTGTTCAGGCTAGGTTTTGACACTCCCAAGGAGCTTGCCTTTATAAATCAAGATTTTAGAGATGAAGATCAGCATGAATATCCAATTAATGGTTGATCGTCATTCTGTTTGTACCTTTCGGTATTTGATTAAGGTGTCAATTGGTCCGGTTCTAGTTTTTTAGTTTGATTTTAGTTTGGTTCAATATATGTTATATGTATAAATCAAAATCGAAGCCAAACCAAATAATTTTCAAAAATTCAAAACTGAAATGGCGGGTTCGGTTGTATTCGGCTTTACTTAGTTCCTATTCGGTTCCATTTAGTTTGAACACGGTCTCAATGATTCATTTCAAATTCGATTTAATTGGAAAGAAACTATAAAAAACAAATAAAGTTGGAAAATATAATAATGTGAAGAGTGAAGCATATTCACAATGAAGAAAACATAATATAACAAAAGAAAGAACAAGCAAGCATATTCGTGGTTCAACAATGCACCTATATTCACAATGAGATGAGAGCAACTTCACTAGCAATGGAAAATAGGGTTAAAAACTCTTTTCCACATGTCTCTCGGTTTATAAAGAATTTTCTCTTAACTCTAATAATCCCCCATCACTAACAATACTTAGCCGAGTCGAACTGAGAGCTTACCCGACTCTATAGAACAAGTAAAACTGAGATTTCTATACTTGTCCACCAGCCTCTTGATTCTAATATAGACCTGCCAATCTTGGCTAGATTGTCTCCTAATGCCAAGACCTTCAAAGGGAAAACTTAAATGTACAATTTTTGAAATAAATCAATGCCTCAAGTCTTACGGACTTTTAACAGCCCTTCAAAGGTGGCTTACAACCCAAATCATAGAATGCAAGACATCAATCCTCAACAATTACGAACTTATGAAAATATGATCCCCCAATGTTAAATCTAATACCTTTCTACCCTTTTTACACAACTCAGCAAAGAAACCATTGAAGATAATTTCACATAACCCAATAAAGACACGTCTTCTCAAAGTATGGAATTTTATTGGTGATTCAAAATGATGGTTCGTGGGAGATGGAAAAGCTATCAAATTCTGGTCCTATTCAAATGGGGTTATCAGTCACTATTATTGAATTTTTTGAAGATGGTCAATGGTCCCTATTGATGGTCTCAAATCCTGACCTAGCGGAAGTTTGTGATCAAATTCGACCTCTTGATCTTTCGCCAGTCACAGTGGCTGATCTGAGAGTGTAGGCTCTCACGGAGTCAGGTCGGTTCTCTGTGAAGTCTGCGTGGGAAGGCATCAAAAGCAGAAACTCCTTACAAAGATGGGTGAAACTAGTCTGGGTGAAAAGGATAGCATCCTCGCTACTCTTTGTTCGGGTGGAGGATGTGCCATGGGCTTTTCCCCACAAATGATCAAGTCCAGAAACGCGGAGTGCCTGTGGACTCTAAGTGTGATATATGCCATAACAGTCAAAAGTCCCAATCTCACCTAATGCTACAATGTGAATTCAGTGCTAGCGTGTGGAAGGAGATTCTGTCCATCTTTAACATTCACTGGAGCAGTTTCCTGTCCATTGATGAGCTATTTTCATGGTAGAAACAGAAGCCAATGCTATCCAGCTAAGGCAGGTCTAGTTAGCTCTTGTCATCCTTACTCCTTACCATAACTGGAATGAAAGAAATTACAGGAGGATGATCCAGCCACACTCTCTCCAGTTAATTGTCAAGGCAATAGTAAAAGATCTGGTCGAGTACACTGATTTGGTATCTCTAAATGTGAAGTCTATCTCTGACCTACTCCTTTCTAGTCATCTCCAAATCAAAATTGTTCCAACTAGGAGTCCTAATATCACTGAACTTCTATGGCAGCCACCCAAGTAAGATTACATCAAGTTGAACATTGACGGGTGTTCTTTAGAAAACCCAAGATGCTTAGGTTCCGGTGGTGTTTCTAGAGGCAGCAATGGTGTGCCCTCCAATGTTTTGCAAACTCCAAGGGAGTCACCACGAGCTTCATGGCTGAGTACACGGCTTTCTTCATGGGCATTGGACAAGCAAAGGCAAGGGATTTGAGAAAGCTCAGGATTGAATGTGATCCTAAATTTGTGGTGCTATTCATTCGTTATCGCAACATTTCTTGGATGTTTCAGCAGCAATGGTGTTCTTGTAAATAGAGTTTTGGATAGCTCAACATGTGTAGTTACTCACATTTACCACGAGGCTAATTTTGTCGCTGACAAGTTAGCAAAGCATGTCACCGCTACCATGTCTTGTGTAACCTGGGAAATATATACCTCTCTTTTATTGTTGAACATGTAAACTGGGAGTCTGAGACGCTCAGCTGAGGCCCAGATATAGGTTGCTCAGCTGAGGCCCAGATAAAGGTTCTTATAATTTATTTCTTTGATTTCTATTTGTTTGGGTTGTTAGTCTACTGATAGCCATGCCAAAGGTAGATCAACAGCCCATCGTGGATGAAATCTTTATTCTTTCTCCTATCTTTAATAAAGTATTCTTGCTGTTTCTTAGCAAAAGAAAAAGAAAAAAAAAAAAAAAAACACATGATTGTAGGGTTTAGTATGGTTAAGGTTTGGTTCGATTTATATGGGTTATATTTTGTTCAGTTTAGTTCAAAATCGACGGGTTTTTCTGTAAAATCAAAATTGAACCAAATGAAGTTTCAATTTTCAGAATCAAAACTTGACTGAATGTTTTTATTTTGTTTCAATTTTTAAACGGCCATTTTCAGTTTTGGTTTTCTATTCTAAATTGACACTTTTAGGGGCTGTTTGGTTCGATTATTCTGTTGGTGGATGTTTTGCTTCTAAAAATAATTCATTTGAGAAACTTTCTGTAGAACAATATTCCTGGCAGAATAACTGTTTGTTTACCTTGAGTTTGTCAGTTAATTCTGAGTGAAAAACTGTTTGACTACTCTGATTCTGTTAGTTGGATCCATCCTAAATCACAATGAATAACTGTTTAATTGCCATATATCTGTGAGTTTGTCAATCTTCATTTTCAAGTATGATTTGTTTATTTTGTATGGTCTTACACTACAAATTACGCTTCTTTGTATTTTTTTTTTTTTTTTCAGATGCCTGTCAACGCCTTGCGATTACTCCATGGGCACCACCGGGAACATTTCGTTTACTTGCATGCACATGACAAATAACACAAGAAACTTGCTTTAATTAAACAACCTATAGGGAAGAAAAATAAAAGAGAAACATATTTTATAGCAAAGGGTTCCATTCCTATTTACCAATGGCATATAAATTTGCATATTATTTTCATCTAAAAGCTAGACATGGCAAGGGTCCCCAAGCACTTAAGGGATTGAATTTCACCAAAAAAAAAGAGATTTGAATTTTGTTGACTACAGAAAATATAGATAAGGGACTTGGTAGATTCGAACCACCATCCTCTTGAGGTATGGAATCATTTCCCACACCACAAGGACTCATATGTAAGGCTTATATTATCTGAACTGCTTACAGGAATGGATTAAGGTAAGGGTGTCAATTTTAGGCCCGACCCGGCTCGACCCAGCAAGCCTAACTGAATCTGCCCATTTAAAGCCTGATCAAGCCTGGCCCAATTAATAAATGTGCATACTCAATCCCGGCCCATGGTGCACCGGATAAGTCCGACAATCGCCCGACCGGCCTAACCTTTTACAAACCCAACTCAGCCCGACCTACTAGCCTAACTGTTTGTAAGCTATATATTGATAATTTTATCAATTATGTATGTAATTAAGTGTAAATTTTTTCATAAATTATAGATGATTTAATAAATATATTAAATTTTCTAAAGGTCAAGACAAATAAAACCCTCTTAAGACATGTTTAAGTATTTATGGTGCATTAGTCCAACCCAATTAGCCCAATTAAAGCTCAAAACCTTACCGAATCCATCAAATTTCATAAATGAATTGTCACGGTGCAAGTCAAAAGGCCCGATTAGACCCAACTGAGCCCGACCAATTGACACCCCTTAGATTAAGGTATCAAGATTGGATTAGCTACTAGTTTGATACTGGATCAGTGGTACAATAACTATGGAGAGCAAAAGGGAGAAGAAAAAAAAAGTTATCAGTAATCTTGGGTTAAGAACATCCGATCCAACCCAATACAATCAATCCATATCAATATCATATCAACGACAACCGATACCGGTCCAATACTCTGAAACTAAAACCTTACTTCCAAGAAGGCAAAAAAGGCAAACGTGGTTCAGTGCTCTTCTTATTTTTGGGCTAACATTGAAGTGAACAGAACTGCTCCACAGTCCACACACCTAACCAGCACAAATCCAGCCTGTGAATGGGGTGGTGCAATGTGGGTCCAGTGAAAGCAAAGGGTGAAGGAATCAAACAAAATGTCTCTGAGCGACGTTCTATGCTTGTCGGTCTCTCTGTCTACTCTCTCCCTCTCTCTCCGATTGAAGCATCGTCTGCCACCCTACCCATTGGCTGGTTCCCGTCTCCATCGGCTATTACTCTCCAAACAAAATAAATGAAAAAATTCGTGGGAAATACTTTAGGGTAGGTAGGGTTGGGTGGAGGATAAAATTAGACATAAAAATTATTATCTAAGTAGAGACATTTGACACAAGGTATTTGTTAGAGATTGAGAATGATTTCTTGATATTTTTACTAATTTAAGAATATTAATTAGTACCCAAAAAAAAACAATTTAAGTATCAATTTTATATTGCATAAGCAAAAATCCACTTACTCATCAATTCATTAAAAATAGTTATATAATATTTTAATTTTCTTATCATTTGATTAGTTTTCTTCCCAACTTATTTGGTCAACGTAGAAGAACTTTCTAATCATTTTGGTTAGTTATTCTGTCAAATTTTTTCTCAAAAACTATATGCTTTTTTTTTTTTCTTTAAATAAGGGAAAAAGAACCCAGTCTCGTGCATGAAATGCCTAATTGTCTAGCGTGCAAAAAGATCGCATTGCCTTCCCTTGATGTGCACTCAATATATTCATGCATGCCCTTCCATTGGTTTGCTAGCTTGGTATTTCCTACACTAGACCGACAGGGTTCTCTTGCCCAATAAATAAACATGTCAATTCAACACATGCCGATGTAGTTTTAAAAATCTGATTGAATCAGTCAAAATCGCTTGGATCGAACCTGTATCGATTTAGATCAATCCCAAGTCTTGACCAATCCGATACCAATCTCGATCTCAATCCAAGGGTAGGTTTAAAAGTTGATTTTTTTATAGGGTTGTAGACACCCAATTTTGTCACCCTCCTCCTACTATGATGACTTACGGACCTTGGACGCGACCTTTCACTTTCAATCGATAGGGATGATAACTGATCGAGGTAACCATTCCTAGAAGTACTCCATATTTACCCAAAATTTCCAGAAATCCTGTGCGAGAGAAAAGAAGGGTTCAATTATGACATTTCATGTACGAAGAAATTTGGTCTTAGGTGACCGTACAGATGCATAGTATTCAGAATCACGATTCCAACGATATATGGTACGTCGAAATCGGACCATCGGACCTCCCGCAATCATTCTCAGAAAGTACCCCATGAACACCCAAACCCCGCCCATGCAAGCACTTTCGTCTTGCCTTCAGTGCCCAAACTCCGCCCATGCGAACCCCCACGCCTTGCCCCCCACCCCTACCCGCACCCTGTTTGCACCCGACCAAGCCCCGTGTGCACCCGACCAAGCCCCACGCATACTCGGCCAAGCTCTAGCACCCCTATTGGAGCTCCAGCACCCCTGCTGAAGCTCTAGTGCCCCTGTTGGAGCTCCAGTGCACCTACTGGAGCTCCAACACACTGCTGGAGCTCCAGCACCTCTGTTTTAGCCCTAGCACCCCTTTTTAGCTCCAACAGCCCCGCCGAGCCCCGACACCCCCTTGGAGATTGAAATCCCCATTTAGGTGACTGATTTAGAGAAGGGATTCCCTCTTCACCTGCCTATGTACCCCCATATTGCCCTGCTAGCATTGATCCATAGCCTACATCGCGGCCTCCCATTGGTCCATAAAGGCATCTTTTTACCTCATTAGCCAAAAAAATTATTTTTCCTCCCATTGGCCAAAGAAATTTACCAACCACCCCATTAATCCAAAATCTCATGTTTTCACCCCCATTGGTTTAAAAAAAATCACCTTTTTACCCCATTGGTTAGAGAAATTCCTCTTCCCTCCCCATTGGTTCAAAAATTCTATAAATACCCCCTCCCTTTGGTTTTACATACCAAAATAACCCTAGTCTCTTAGGAGCATCCATAGTAGAGAAGCTTTGCCCTCTCTCCTCCCCTTTCTCCCTTGAGGTTTTTCAAGTTTTCAGAGAGATCTTCATTAGATCCAAAGTGTTCTTTAGGCCTTCGAAATTCTTTAATCCTTTGTCTTCTTTGAGTGAGATTTTTGTATAGGAAAATTTTCCCCTTAGTCTCCCAACCCCTCTTGAGGTTCTTCAAGTCTTCGGAGAGATCTTTGTAAGATTCCTTTGAATCTTTGAAGTGTTCTTCGGGCCTTCGAAGTTCTTCAACCATTTAGGTTTCAGCCTATTCCCAGCGAAAGCTCTATCGGAGTTCCATCTCAGCCTAGCCCTCCCATAGCTTATCCTCAGCAAAAGCTCTTTCGGAGTGCCACCTAAGTCAAAACCTGAAAGTAGCCCATCCCTAGCGGAAGCTCTTCCGAATCAATACCACAGTCAAAATTCAAAAACAACCGTTCTTAGCCGGAACTCTGTCCAAATATTACCATAGTCAACATCTCTGAAAAAGAAAGTTGGAGGTCAAGATCATCTTCCCCTAAGCCAGGAGAATCCAAAAGACGGTCTGTGCCAGTACTAATTAGGGGTCCACCCTTTTTGACCCGAAACAAGGGTTAAGCTCAGGTGTAATTTCTCAACCCAAATTAGCATAATGTAGACTTTATATTGACATTGTTATAATATACATAGTTATTTAAACTCAGTACATTTATATATGTGTGATAACCTAGCCATGCATGCAGAATAGGAATAATGGTGGAAAATGTTTTTTCTTAAGCATCTAGTAGGAAGATCGGTTTAATCGGGTAGATTGGGTGCCTAACACCTTACCAATTCTACAACCTGACACTTACCCTAAATCTCTAGACCAGACCAACTTTCAGGCCCTCTTCTCAGGAATAGGGCCCACCCTCGGGTCTTAGGCCCATAATCCTAGGTGGCAACTCCAAACCCTTTTTGCATGATCCCAATCTCCTGTATTGGACCACCATCAAAGCCTCGTCTCAATGATGAACCTTACATTCCTATGAAATAGGCCTCCATGTATCTTTGAGCTATGATACGATAGTGTGGGGCCCATGGGTAAGCACACACGACACACCCCTCCCCAAAAAATAGAAAGAGAGGAGAGAGGGCCGAATGTAAGTCTTTTTCTCCCCCCAAAGGGAAGAGAGAGAATCTTTGGCCGCTACCCTTATAGTGGTGACTACGCTAGGGATAAATGTCAAGTTTTCGATACTAGATGCTACCATGAAATGCAAGAATATTTTCCACCACATTTGTTTGAAAAAATGTTTGGCTAACCCTATGTTTGTAATTGTATTCGCTAACAGCATCATGTATCGTGCTCGAAGTGAAATCATTTGACGAGGGACTCCCTATCGTGCCCACACCCTCGGGGAGGTCAGTGCATGTCATGGAGAGTACTTTGAGAGCAAATGGTAGCCGCTTCCTGTACAAGGGTGTGGGGTATTGTTAAATGGCGAGGATGTTCGTAATTGTGTCAGCACTCTCGGGGAGGTTTGTGCACTTTATGATATTCTGAGATTGAATAATGATATTCTCGCATTACACTTTTGCACACAAATCACTCACGGTTCCACCACCCCATGGCCAGTTGCTTAACCTCGTGTGTAGTCATGAGTAATAGGCAAGGAAGTCACTTCCTTGATCTCGTACCTCTGGGTTTATCAAAAGGATCACGTACCTTACAAATATAAATCTTGTCAAGGATGCCTTATCGGTCCTATTGCATCCACTGCATACTCGCATCATGTAGGAAATAGATGGAGAACGCTAGGAACGCCACAAGATGATTTGTGGAATTTGTTTGCGGTCTTGAAAAGGAATTTTCCTATAATACATTATAGTCATAAAGAAATGCTTTCCTAAGTGGGTTTCAGATAAAAGGTGTCCTTCCTCCTTAGAAATGAAATATGGATGATTTGGTATATGCGATCCCATACCTCTGGGTATATCAAAAGGATCACGTACCTATCAAGGAAGCCTTGTCGGTTCTATTGCATCCACTGCATACTCGCATCATGTAGGAAATAGATGGAGAATGCTAGGAACGCCACAAGCTAATCTGTAGAATTTGTTTGCGGTCTTGAAAAGAAATTTTTCGATAATGCATTCTAGTCATAAAAAAATGTTTTCCTAAGTGGGTTTCGAATAAAAGGTGTCCTTCCTCCTTAGAAATGAAATATGGATGATTTGGTATATGCGATCCAGACTGTTTTCTGTTAAAGTCCTGCAAAATACCGAATTATCTAAAAGACCCGAGGAAATCAGGAGGAAGGTCACCTAGTGGGATAAGATTAAGGAAAGCATGACTTTATCAACAAAGAATGTCTTAATAGGAATATTATGGTAATCTCTTACTTATGACATTGAGTGGACTAGGGGCATCGACCCCTACCCACTCTTTATCATTAAGTGGACTAACTTTGGATGGATCATTGGTTGATGAATGAGTGGATGAATGAATAAGGAGTTGGGAATGCAAGAGTCCTAAAATAAGCCATTTTTGGTTCAAGCACAATTCCATATCTCAAGTACTCCCTGTGGTCTATTTGGACACATCAGGGTAACCGGTTGACTCATTTAAGTCTAGTGTCATCTCCATTGTCTCTTCAAGATTATCTACCACCAAGTGCTTGCAACCTAGTTCACATGGATCCACATGACTTTGAATCACCTGAGCAAGTCTGAGTCCACCCCATAGAGATTTTGTAGACAGAAATGGCCTAGGTCAAGAGAGGAATAGCCTAGGTATTGCATGCACTCCAAAACCCTCCCATGACTGATCCTAGGACTGAGTCCGCACCAGCTATAGGGGATTTGGAACAAAATGGAGCTATGAGTTATTGTGGAAACTCTTCCCGAGTTGATTCAGGAGAACCAGAGCAAGTCAGGCCAATCGATCAAAGAGGAGTTTCACCTACCTGTCCAAATGGTCAACGACAGACATATTCCCAGGTCCCTCCACCTAGAGTTGTGATTGAGGATGAGGAAGAAGAGTTTGTAGCACATGTCCAAATGGAACCTCCAGAGATGGAGAGAGAAAAAAAAAGTCAGAGAGAGAAATGGAAAAAGTTAGAAAATATGCTCCAAATGGGAAAGAGTTCGGAAAGCCAAATAGTGGATTCTGATGAAATGAGTTTCTTCTCTGAGACAAGGATTCCCGAAAATTTCAAATGGAAAATTTATAGATTTGATGGGTCAGGGGACCCTAAGGCTCATCTCAAAGTATTCCCTAGCATCGCCAAATTATGGCAACTTGCTGACTACCAGATGGGGCGGGCCTTTATGTTAACCCTATCAGGACTAGCACTAATGTCGCTCACCCAGTTGGAGTCTTCCCAAACTCAAAATTGGGCGACACTAGTGAAAGCCTTCACTAAGCAATACTCTTACAACATTGAGTGGATGTGAAGCGACGAGAGCTTGAGACATTGAGGCAACAACCCAAAAAAGGATTCACCACCTTCCTAATGAGGTTTAGAGGCAAGGCTGCCAAGATGGCAGACAGGCCTTCAGAAGCAGAGCAAGTAGAAATGTTGATTGAAAACTTGTCAAAGCCTTATTATGATGTCCTCTATTACCAACACCTGCAAACTTTTGATGCCTTGATAGCCACCAGTACATATATGTAAAATAGAATCCTGAGGGAAGCTCAATATTAAGGATCCTCCCAAGATGCAGGAAAGGAGGCCAGAGTTGGATGTGGAAAGGGTCCTGAAACCAATATGGTAGGCGCGGTCCAACAGTCAGCCTCACCTATTACCTCTTCACAACCATTTGTGATACAAGTAGATGCCCCTGCTCAGAAGGCTTCTCGCACAAAGAGATAGTTCACTGATTTGGGAATGCAGGTGACAGCAGTGTATAAAAAGTTAAAGAAACAAGGATTGCTAGGGATAGTGGCTCTAAGGGTAATCAGCAACCCTCCCCTAGCTTGGTATAAAGATCATGAATATTGTGCTTACCACACTCAGAAAGGGTACAACACTGAAAGATACATGGGTCTTCTACATGTAATCTAGGATCTGGTAGGCAACGGGACTATTGAAGTTAAAGTCAAGCAATCTCCTAATGTCATTACCAATCCACTCCCATACTATAGAACCATCAACATGCTGGCAACAATGAGTGATTGGAAAAATTGGGATCCTTGATTCTTTTATCCAACCCATTTTATCAACGATGCTAAGAAGCACCAAGAAGAGAGGCGTGTTGAGTGGAGAGAGAAATTCTTGCTTGTGCAAAGATTATCCCTTCCTTTGGAGATAGTAAGGCACATCAGTGGTCTCTTTAAGGATGCTTGTCAAAAGGAGTGTGACTCCTTCCGAAGGGCCATTCACATGTATCAGTTGGATAAGCACTTTTGTCATCCCATATTCTATGATCAGGTGAACAACCTAAATGAAGAGGCAACAAAAAGTGATCCCTCTTAGTTGATCACACCCTGAGCCCAAAAGAATCACATAAACACTCGCGCTTACAGGAGAGCCATGAGTCAAAGGGCTAAGGCTATGAAGACTCCCAAAAGAGAAGAATCCCCAGAAGATCAGGTATCCGCTATCCCTCCTTCATCATCAACAAGGGAATCCACTATACCATACCTTCAACCTCCGCTATACTATCAACCTTTACCATGCCACCAACATTTTCCATACCACCAACCTCCTCTATATCACCAAACTCCACTATATCTTCAAGGAGAAGGAGCCTCCTCATCTTATCACCACCTATCTTCATCACAATACCCTATCTCTAATATCACATCACCTTTATATCACCCCACCTCATATCCCTCATCGTCCTCATACCAATCCCATTCCTAAGGTTTGGTGGATAACCTGAGAGAAGAATGGATACGCGGATACAACTGGAAAGACATGCTTGCACTACCAGATTCCCCAAAGATAACCTCATCAACAGCTTTGGTAAACGTCTTAGGAGAAAATCAAGATGGTGATCCCACTTCTCTAATTCAGACAACCTTACCTTAGGAGGACAACCTAGAGAACATTGAAGAAGTCACAGATGACCTCCTCAGAGCAGTAATAGCATTGGCAGTGGGAGAACAAATCAAAGAGTACACCTTCCTAATCCACATAGGGAGTGACATAGAGGATGATGACAAGGACGAGAGCGAAGATGAGAATGATGAAGATGACTATTGTTCTCAAGTTGATGATGAGTACCCGGATTGGGATGACTACTAGGGGCCTTGGGATAATAACAAAGATGTTGAGTCCGAATATTATTCTCCAAGAGATCCGGGAGGATATTCAGTATTTGCTATCGGTGAAGATGACCCAATAATTGACACCACAGATGCAATCCAGTCAGCAATCATGATCCATATGGAAGGAGATGAGCCAGCATTAGATTCAGAAGATAGTGAAGGGTATGAGATCACCTTTAAGGGTGAAGTAAACCCTATAGCAGAACACATAGGCTATGTCTATAACCGTTTGGTTGACATAAAACTTGAGGCGAATGAAATTGATTAAATGCTAGGAGAGGTAGCCACCAATGAACATTGCTACATCGAGTAGTTGAGAATCCTTGAAAAAATAGGAGGACATGCCACACTTGCAGAGATGGTGGACACAGAAGTTGCACGGCTTTCTAATTCAGTCAAGAAGGTACGAGCTAGAGCTCTGGATATTTGTGGAGGGCCTTAACCTCCCACCCCAAGCCAAGAAGGGGAAACTGAAGAAGAAGATGATCCCATGATAAGGATAATTACCATAACAAATAGTGATGATGAGGATTGCAATCTCACAGAGATCATTGTAAAGAAACCTGTCAGTGTGATGGAGACTCGAAGTGGAAAGGACTACAAAGGCAAGGCCCTAGCCGTAGAACAGTCAAGGACTCATGAGGCAGGAATCAGCGGCTTGAAGAAAGAATCGGAGAATCCAGTCTTGGCCCAGCTCAAAAAGGCCTTGGCCAACATCTTAATATGGGGATTACTGATGGCTTCCCCTTCACACCATGAAGCAGTACTGAAGTCCCTCACTAATGTGCAAGTACTAGTTGAGATAGATCTAACACATCTCGCACAAATAGTAGGGGAAACTTATGCAGTGTAGCCATTGATGTTTTCAGAATCTGAACTCCCCAAAGGAGCCATGCATAATAAGGCTTTGCACATCATAGTAGAATGTATTGACAAAATCGTGCCTCAAGTCCTCATCGACAATGGGTTTGCTTTGAATGTGTTACTTTTGAGGTCAGCTAAGAGCATTGGTATCAATATGGAAGAGATGAGGCTGTTAAGCCAAACAATACGGGCATATGATAATACCAAAAGAGAAGTCCTTGGAATCCTTACCCACATCATGATAATTGGCCCAGTGAAGTTTGACATTGATTTCCAAGTCATTGACATACCAACGTCTTTCAATATGCTCCTTGGAAGACCTTACCTGCATTATGCAAGGGTTGTAGCTTCTAGCCTCCATCAAAAAATGAAGTTCATTCATGAGGGAAAGTGATTACAATAACTGGAGATACTGAGATGGTCAACACCCTAGCCAATGTTGAGAAGGGAGAAGAACAAGACCATAAAGTTCAACTTAGTGGTTTTGAGTTAGAAATGACTTGTGCGACCATCGCCAAAGAAGCACCAGAAGAAAAAACCTCTACTGACTATGAAGCTATCTGGAGCCCGTTGGTGAGTTAGATGATGAAGAACATGCAGTACTTTCCCGGAATGGGACTAGGGAAATATCATCAGGGTGTCTCAAGGCTACCTACTTTGGCAGTGAGTAAGGGAAGAAGCGATCTAGGGGTACACTCCTCTAACCCTTGGACCAAAAAGCAACAATGGCAGCAAGGGGCAGAAGATATTAAGAATGACCAGGAAAATATCCGCCTCTTACTACCCCACTTTCAACTGATATTTTGTGAGGGAAGGAGAAGATTTCCCCTTTTGCGGTAATGTTGAGCCATGGTTTGATGAAACTGCTGCCAAAACACAACCAGGATTCGAGGTGTTCTTTCAAAATGAGTTCGACTGGGTAACTCATGAGGTAGAGCAAAAGCAAGCCAAAGAAAGAGATCAGGACAACTACATCACTGGAATAGCAGAAGTAGCATTGCTTGAAGACGGGTTCTCCTCTAACAATCCAACGGCATTGATTTAGTCAAAGGAAGCACTTAGCCCTCGAGTCCTTCTAAAAAGAGAATAAGAAAAGAAGATAAGACTCATTTGGAGTTTGTAACTTCCCACTGATCTGAAAAACCACATCTGTTCATTCTTACGGGAACCACGAGCTTAGGAGTTACATAAGCTCAAACCTAGACCCTTTCGAGGAAGGAGTGTATATGTAAAGCAAAGAAGAGCATAAAGAATAATGGTCTGCATACACTGTGCCCGAATCAACTACAATGGGAAGGCCCGTGTGGTGGTCAGAGGTGCCATCGAGGAGCAGGGGTGGCCTCAATCAATAGGATTGAAAAGTTAGACTTTATAGAAAGGGGATTGAGCAGTCTCCACCAATCCTCACCTCTTAAGAAGTTTGGCTTTAGAGAATATGAAATAGATCAACTTGTATTTGTAAATAAGCAAGCACCTATCAAAGAGAGCTATGTCAACATCACTGAAGAAATAGCAGCAACCTTCCTAGAAGAAGAAGAAGGCCCCTTCTCGCATCTTCATCCATCAAGCCATTGACCCACTCCTGAACTGGACTAGCATTTGGGAGAATTTCAAGTTTACTTATGTTGTTGAGTCAATCAAACTAGATACCACCGATGAAAGCATCAAACAAGTTATAGAGTCTATGGTCGAGTCAGTTGTTGAGTCATCTGTTTATGAGTCACCTTTCCTCTCAAGGAGAGTCCAAAGTCTGTGTATGTTGAGTCTGTTACTCCTTTCATGAATGAAATTTTTGATTTCGAGTATAACTTGCCTCCTTTTTTTGATGATGATCTTAATAAATATCAAGAGTTAATAAAACAATTCAAACCAAAGAAAGCTCAACCCATCCGTGAGGATACCTGGGTTATTAATCTAGGAACTGACCAATGCCTTCGAGAGGTAAAAATTGGTACCACCCTAGATGATGAAGAGGCAGAACAAATGATTGATCTTCTGAAGGAGTTCACCGAAGTATTTTCTTGGTCTTATGAGGATATGCCTGGTATAGACCCCAACATCGTGCAACTCCATTTGTCAACCTACCCTGGGGTGAAGCTGGTCAAGCAGAAGCTCAGAAGAATACACCTAGAATGGAGTGAAAAGATTAGAGAAGAAGTTGTAAAGCAGTGGAATGCGGGGTTTCTATAAGTAGTGAAGTACTCCCAATGGTTGGCCGACGTAGTACTGGTGCCAAAGAATGATGGCAAGGTACGAATTGCGTAGACTTCCGAGATCTTAACAAGGTAAGCCCTAAAGATGATTTCCCATTGCCTCACATTGATGTATTGGTGGATAACACAGTGGGGCATGCCTTGTTATCATTTATGGATGGATTCTTGGGATACAACCAAGTGAGCATACACCTAGAAGATAGTGAAAAGATAGCCTTCATGACTCTATGGGGAACCTATTGTTACAAGGTGATGCCTTTTGGAGTGAAGAATGCCGGGGCAACTTATCAAAGAGTAGCTACAACTATATTACATGATATGATGAACAAGGATGTGGAAGTCTACGTGGACAACATGATAGTGAAGTTAAAGGATCAGCAGGGGCATATTCCCACATTAAGGTGATTCTTTGAAAGAATCAAGAAATATCAACTGAAATTGAACCCTCAGAAGTGTGTATTTAGGGCAATGACAGGAGAATTGTTAGGGTTTTTGGTGAGTGAAAGAGGCATTGAAGTCCCTATCAACATTAAAGCAATTCAAGAAATTCCCAAACCTCACACTGAGAAGTAGATACGAGGATATCCGGGTCACATCTAGTATATCAGCAGATTCATAGCACAACTGACTATGATCTGCGAGCCAAGTTTCAAGTTATTGAAGAAGGATCAGCCCACGGAATGGAATGACCAGTGCCAACAAGCTTTTAATGTGATCAAAGGATACCTCATGAACCCACCAGTATTGACACCACCTGTGGAAGGAGAACCACTTCTATTGTACTTATCAGTGGGAGAATATTCCATGGGTCATTGCTAGAGAAAGGGGTAGAACACGTCATATACTACCTTAGCAAGAAGTTTTTGGAGTATGAGACACATTACACATCTTAGGAAAGAACATGTGCTTCAATGATTTGGGCAACGAAAAGGTTACGACACTACATGGTAGCATATCTAGTACGTTTGATCTCCATGATGGATCCAATCAAGTACCTCTTTGAGAAACCAGCTCTAACAGGAAGGATGGCTTGGTGGCTACTTTTGCTATCAGAGTTTGACATCACCTATGTTACTCAGAAATCTATCAAGGGCAAGTTGTAGCTGATTATTTGACTGCCCACCCCATAGAAGATGGAATAGCCCTAGATGATGCTTTTCCTAATGAAGGGATCATAACAATAAAAGAAGAAGACATAGCTAATGAATGGCAATTGTTCTTTGATGGAGCAGCTAATCAAAAAGGCTGTGGTGCAGGAATATTACTTGCCACTCCTGACGGTCTTTATTTACCTTCATTATTCCGCATCGACTTCCCCTGTACCAACAACATTGCTGAATAAGAAACTTGTGCCTTGGCACTGGAAACAGCCTTGACCATTGAGGTAAAAAGGATCAAGGTATACGATGATTCATCCATCGTCATATATCAAACACAAGGGAAATGGAAGACCAGAGATGAGAAACTGAAGCCGTATCAAGAACATCTGGAAGAAGTGATTGGACACTTTGAGAAAATTTTGTTTGAATACTTCCAGAGGGACAATAAACGGTTTGTCAATGCCCTTGCAACCTTGGCTTCCATGGTAGAATGCAACCCAATGACTAGAGTCTGACCATTCTTAGTGGAGCAAAGAAGCAGACCCATTTATCAAAATTCAGTGAACTCTCTTACCACGGATGGTCGGTCTTGGTTCGCTCCTATTGTGTACTTCATCAGGGAAAGGAAGTACCCGATTGAAGCAACTGAAAGAGAAGAAATTTCTAAGGACACATGCCACCTAGTTTATCCTTCAAGGAGACTTGTTATACAAGAGGTCCTCTGATGAAATATAGTTGTTGTGTGTGGACGAAGAGCAAGCTACCACCATCATGGAGAAAATTCATCAAGACCTCTGTGGACCCCACATGAATGCCAAAATGCTAGGCTGGGATATTATTGGAACACAATGGATGCAGATTGCGTGGACTTTGTCAATAAATGCCACAAATGTCAGATATTTACTAATATCATACATATCTCACCAATGGAGTTGCATTCGCTCAGTTCTTCTTGGCCATTCTCCACTTGGGGCATCGATATTATAGGAAAGATCAACCCTAAAGCATCCACTGGTCATGAATTCATCTTGGTAGCCATTGATTATTTCACCAAGTGAGTAGAAGCTCATTCATATGCAGTCCTCACATATGCTAAGGTAGTAAAGTGCATCCAAGAAAACATCATTTGCCGATATGGAGTGCCTCAAGAATTGATATCAGATCAGGGATCCCATTTCTGGGGCCAGGCTGATAAGATCTACACAAAATTTAGTATCAAAAGACATCAGTCTATCACTTACAGGCCACAGACCAATGGGCCAGTGGAAGTAGCTAACAAGAACACCAAGCTCATCCAATAGAAAATGGCTAAAACACACAAGGATTGGATGGATAAGTTACCACTTGCTTTATAGGCATATCGGACTTCTGTACGATCTTTGACAGGGGCAACCCCTTTCTCTTTGGTATATGGGGTTGAGGCAATTTTACCTGTGAAAATATTAGTACCATCCCTAAGGGTGCTTCTGGATAGTCAGTTACCTGAAGGAGAATGGGTGAATGCCAGATATGATGAGCTTAACTTTCTCGATGAAGGCCATGGATAATTTGAAGAAATATCAACTAAGAATAGCATGGGCCTTCAATAAGAATGTGTAGCCCCGTCACATAGAAGAGGGTGAACTTGTTCTTCGAGAGCAAAAAGCCCCAATTCATGAGGGAAATTCAAGCCCAACTGGACTGACCCATTCACTGTCAAAGATATTCTACCAGGAAAAGCTATAAAATTCATAGGCCACAACGGTGAGGAAATGTCCAAACTGGTCAACGTGGGTCAACTCAAGAGATATTATGTATGAAAGGGTGAATAGCACAAACTACGCTAGACCTGATTCCTCTCAAGGTATACGTAGGCAACCTGACATGTGTAAGTGTGGTTTCAACCATCTAAAGGCAATAAATTGGTTCCTAGATTAATAGTCAAGGTATCTAAAAAAGATCATCATAGTTTATGTCCCCCAAGAATCACCATTTGGCATGAAAGACTATTAGGTATCTGTCATTCACCTATGGTCCTCCCAATTCTTATCCAGAATTCTACCTCCCAAAAGTCGCCACCCGACACCGGTGTATCAAGGCCAGTCCATTCCCCATCTTTGATTAAGTTAAAAAAAAGGAGTTTGATGCTACAGAGGTAAAGGTTTGGCTGTGTCAACAACTAATGAGTGATACTTTGGCACATCATTATATCGCTTCTTTGTTTATGACGGTTTCAGGAAAATTCATGGACTCTTTGGATGAGACATTTGAGGAAATGGACCATGGACATAAATATGATGACACCAAGATTGCTGGAATCTATGAGTATGTCAATGCTTAGCCGGATTGGGTGCATAGAGCTACATCACAATCTACTCCAACAGGTACCTCAGCATTGGGATGCCGACCTTCATGTATTTTGGTTCTGGTTGGTTGAGATCTGTCCATCTCTCGAAGAATTATAAGTTTACATGCAATCTCCACCCAAGGATAGGTTAATTCAACCATCTTTGAAGAAGGATTACTTGAAGAAAATTCAGGACTTTTTCGGATGGAAAAAGGAGGATATAAAGCAATTCATTAGATACGGGAAGATCGACATTCTGTAGGTGTTCAGGATCTTCATCCAGTATCTACCACTGGGGAGAATCCATCAGCAAAGATCACAAGATGCTTACCTTTTGTGCATGATAGCTCGCTATGTTCTCCGAACTCTCCTGGACGTGGTGCACCACTTGTTCTAATAGAGGTGGTAAAGCATCTGAAGAAAGGAGGAGATATCATTCCGACGGTCTTTGCTGAGACATTCAAAGGACTTGATGACATGAGCCATAGCCATAGATTTGGACTTGACCACTATCAGGGAATCCGACTATTTTCCATATATGGTTACTTGAAAAACTAAAGCTAACCAAACCATTAAATGGATGCCAATTTGGAGCCCTTTGCCACCAAGAAAGAAGGGAAGCCTCGGAATTCAAGCTAATTGTTGATTGGGAGGAGTACCTACAAGGAAGAACTACAAAGGATATTGTATGGAGATGCCCATGGTGGCCACGAGAGGATTTTCTTATGAAGACCCCTGGATGCAATTATGTTAGGTTGATGGGATTGACTCACACGTCCTTTTACTTACCTACGTACATCAACTGACAATATGGACTTGAGGCGATGGACCTAGAGGAGTTAGTAAACTTTTACCCACCCCAATAACTGGCTCTCCACCTTGTTACCTAGCTATCCTATCTATGGTAGGAAAGTTATTTCCATTCTATGTATTTCACTTGGTAGTAAAGTAAGGTGATATTTGGACTTTCGTGTTATCCCGACTATTCTAATGGAGATTTGAGTTGTGAAATTGATGATGCCTAAAAAAAAAAAAAAGAGTTTTCAAAACCATAAACAAAGGGAGATTTTCTTTGTGCCCAAAGATAGCTTTCCATTCATAAAGTACTAAGTTTGGCAAAAAACAAAAAAACATAATAACAAACAACATGGGGGGGGGGAAGATATGCATATGTTTGTGTTTACAGAAATTGTAGAAATAAATCCCTACAAGTTAAGATCCTCATCCGAACCATGCTTGTGGAAAGTAAGAAGGCTAGTAGATGCTAATCTCAAACTCTCCAGCCTCCGTGTAAGATCCTCAATCTGTGCTTGCAGATGGGTATTCTCCTGTCAATAGGAGCTGACCTGTCTCCTCAAGGCGTTATCTCCCTCTCCTGGGGGAACATAAGGAATGATTAAGAAAGGAAGAAATTAAGAAGAGGGATGGGGACTAAGAATAGGAGGATACCTTGTTGACCACGACCTCAGATAAATTTTGATGCATTCTCCTGAGCTCAGCATAGATCTTTGGGGACACCTGAGGAAGAGCATGTCAGTCAAAAGAAGTTAAGAACCAATCAAATGAGAGGTGTCTGGATACTCACACAGTCATATAAGATGGGAAGTCTGAGGAGGCATCTCTATCTAATCTGTGCTCCAGGAGCTGAGGAATGCCCGGATGGGTCGCATTGGGATAGGACCAACATGGGAAACCACTGAAAGGATTAGTAGCCATCCAGAGGGGTCCACTCACAATAATAGAAGACCTAGCCTGGGACGAGGTAGCAACACCTGCTTGTGACTGAGTGGAAGGGGGGTCTATATGACATGCCCTTCACTGAAAGAACATCAATAAAAAAAAAGGAAGGACTTGAAATATGGAAAAGATGCCTAAGAGAGGAAACATACTAGTGGCCCTCTGGGACCAAAAGGAGTGTAGACTGTCTCCTCCTCAAGAAAGGCCTCGTAATCCCTGTCCTAGCCTAGGAGGGAGTTATTCCATAGCCCTTCGGCCAACCTCTCAATCTGACCCGCAGGGATGTGCTATGGATTATGCATAGCAGATGGAGGAAAGCAAGGAGGAGCACGCACAACAGAATCAAACCACTGAGGAGTGACACACTCTCCCAGATACCAAGCGTGGCCCTAGATACCCTTGAACAGTTCATGATTCACTATCAGTTGCTTGCCTCGAGCAAACTCATCAGGCTTAGGGAATGTGAGGTATTAGAATGGTCTCCAATTAACCTGCAAAGTTAAGAGGAGGTTAGTACAGTATAAGGAAAAAGGGAAATTTGATACCAAACATGACTTACCTCTGTGAGACCGTTCAGGAGGGAAAGGGCGGTGGTCCCAGAAGGATGGCATTTGTTCCTCAACACCCGACTATCTCCCCATCTTGTAGCTATAGGGAAGGGCGACCTCTGAGCATACTTCAACACAGGGACTAGGGTCTCTAGGTGTTCATAACACCAAGGCTAAATTAAAATATCAAAATAAGGAGGTGCAATCAATAAAAAAAAAAAAGAGATGAAAAGAACAGAAGGAAAATGTGAAGTCACCTAGAGAATGTAGCCTGCTCCATTGAGGACCCGATCCCTATATGCAGCAGGTCTAGGGCTCGCAAGAGGTATGCGTGGCGGCTCCGTCCCAATCCCAAGAATCCACCTCCCGAATGTTTTGGAAAAGGGCAACAATGCGGATATCCACCCCACCCCAAAGGTCACTGAAGAGGCACTGTGCCACAACAAACAAAAGGAAAGAGCAGGTTATCTGTTCAAGGTTACCTGGGTCCACCCTCAGGTTCGCCTTCATCCAATTGGCACTGATCACACCTAAACGGATATGCGACTAATCCTCCTAAATCTCAATACCCGTCAAGTCCATAAATTCTCATGTTGTCAAAGTCGTAGGAAGGGATGGGGGCCTCCTCCCGAAGGGTATACTCATCATAACGTAAAAGCACATGGGTGTTATAGTGATCTGATCAGTAGGGAGAGGAAAGGAATGAGTGCTCGGCCACCATCACTCTATCAGAGCTCCCGCTAATGCTGAATTGAATTGCTTGGTCTCCAGCGAGGCCAATCGGCTCAGGTAAGTTGAATCTACTTGCCCCTGAACCCTATGTGGAAGCATCTAGTACCATTCCCAGACCGCATTTGGGTGACCATACCTAGCCAATGCGGGGGGTGCTCCCCCATTGTGCCTCTAAAAAAAAATACACAACTAAAATTGAATAAAAAATAAATAATGATAAATGCAAATAATAATAATAATAATGAATAAATAAGGGAAAATGAGAGGACTTGCCCATGTGCCCAACATGGAGTTACATATATGGTCTCAGGTCCTGTGAAGTGTCTGCCCGATGTACCAATCTGTGAGACTGTCATCCTCCTGGGAGGATGTACTATGGCTCTCTCCAGAGCCTAGCCGGATTTCTCCATGGGTCCTTCTCTTTCTTCTTTGGCCATTATTTTCCAAAAATTACAAGGAACCCCAAGAAGTTTTATAATTTATAAAAAGGCTCGAAAAGACTTCAAATTCTCTAAATGGTCCCCTCCTCAAGAACTATAAATAACTTCAAGGAGAGGATGAAGAACTTTAAGGAGAGTTTGAAGATCTTCGAAAAAAAAATTCAAGAAACCTGAAAAAATGCAAAAAACTTTGAATCTGTGAAGAAATTCCAAAACTTGAGCTCACTCGTTCATGAATCGTTCCCAACTCAAGAAAATTAGAATAGGGAATGAACAGGAGGGGGGACCATTTTATGGTTAAAAAATTCGTTTTCCCAAAAAAAAATTGAGATTCCAATTCCAAGGGGCAAATCAAATGTGGCAAATCAAATGTTCTTACCACAAAATATAAAATTCAAAGTATTTTCTTGTGGTAGGTAAAAATTATGTCACATGAAATGGGAAGGTGAAATCTTATTGGTAGATAAAAATCACATGAAATGGAAAGGTGGAAGGTGAAATCTAAGTTAAAATTTGTGAGATAGATGAAAATTATTACACAAAAAGGGAAAGGGAAAATCAAATTCAAGAAATTGCATCACAGGAAAGTAAAATTTGAGATTCCAAATCAAAAGCCAAAAGTCAAAAGCCAAAATTCAATACTCCAAATCAAGAGCCAAATTTTGAGATTCTAGGGCCTAGATTTAAGGTTCCAATCCCATGACTCAAATTCAAGAACCCCAATCAAGGAAAGAAAGAATCTCATTGACCCGGCCCCAGGTGGCCCAATCTCTTTGAATCGGCTCTGAATGACCCCATCTCATAGACCAAATTCCCTAAACTAGCACATGGAAGCCCAGCTAAGGAAAATCCAAAAATCAAATACTTTTTTCTGTTACAAGATTGAAAGAGTAGTGAATTTCTTTCTTGTAATCAACGGTACCAGATAACCCAGATTGGTTTGAAAGACCTAGCCTGGAGACCAAATTCCCTAAACTGGCACATGGTGAAATAACCTAGAGGGGGGGGTGAATAGGTTATACTAGTGGAATTTGACTCTTTTTGATAAATAGGTCACAAGTGTGACAGCAAGTTAAAACTATGCAGAGAAAATAAAACAAGAACAACCACAACACAAGATTTATAGTGGTTCGACTCAATTCGAGTCTAGTCCACTCCCTACAAGAATCCTCTTGTAAGATATTCCATTAGTTCTCCCTTTCAGTACAGTAGGTAGGGAAGAAAACATTTACAATCTTTTTCACGGATAAGAGTATCCTTACAAATCTCTTTTTCAGGCAGAGAGACGCCTTTACAATCTCTTTTAGAGGTAGAGAGAGACCTTTCTCTTTTTAGGATAAGAGAATCCTTACAATCCTAAGTACATTCTAGAATTGTAAAAACAGAAATTAATAAGAAATAGTGGAATAAGAGGAATACCTCAAGTGTGGTGCAAATGATGAATGATGCACCTTTTGTAAAGTCCTCTCTTACGGCTTTGATTTGCATAGGAGAGAGTAGATGAATTTGATTGAGACTTGATCCTCTTGTTGGGATTTGTGTAATGGAATAACTCAAGTAGAAATAAACTTCTTGAATGCTTGCAATAATGCTCTTAAATCTCTTTCTTAATGAATATTTAATTAAGAGTGATTTGGGTATTTATAGGTGAACTTAGTGAAGCATTTTAGGCAGGGAATCAGGCTCTAATGGACATATTCTGGGACCACTGGTCGATAGCCATCGGTAACCGATCGATCGCCAAGAGCCGTTGTAGGCAAAATATAGCCGTTGGGGCACTTCCAGGCAGTCACCGGTCGACTGGGACTTTTAGCCGATCGACCACCTATGGTCTCGGACAGTTCTGATCAATCAAGGCTTCTAGCCGGTCGATCGCCTATGGTCTTGGGCAGTTCCGATCGATCGGGGCTTTCAGCCGGTCGACCGCCAACATGACATGCTCTGTTTTGACAGAATGCTGTCATACTGACCAGTCATCAGTATTTTGACCATAACTTTTTAATCCGACTTCAGAATGATCTGAGATCCATTGCGTTGGATTCACAACTCAATTTCCTACAACTTCTATGAAGGATTCATCTCCTGATACTAAATTTAAGATTTCCTAAAATACCCTTGAGTCAGGTTACTGTGTGTTCCACACCACTTAGAGACTTTCCATACCTGGTCAAGGCATGCTCTATGGTCATTCTAGTATGATGCAATGCACATGCATGAGGTGAATGCATATAAGTATGTGAAAATTACAAATTACATTAAAAATAACTAATCTATCCTAGTGGTCTTCTTCTTCACTTGAACCTTCCATTCTTTGGCCCTTCATCTTCTTTCCTTCTTGTTTGTTGTTTCATGTCTTTAAGCTTCATGTCTTGATTCGAACTTCTAAGTGTTTCTTCAAGCTAATCACACTTTATCAAACCAAGTTAAAGATGTATGTTTGTTTGTTAACACCAAAACATGGTAAGGAGTGTGGACATGTTTCCCAACAATCTCCCCCTTTTTGGTGATGACAATAAAACATAGATAATGAAACCAAATAAAAGAAATAATTTGACTATCTCTGTGTAAAGATCAATAGGATAATGTAATTCAGAGCCAGAAAGTGAACAAGGATAGATAAAGTCATTTCCATAAACAATTAAAGACAGTCATTTCCATAAACAATTAAAGATAGTCACTGTCATACTATCATTGTCATACTATCATGTTTAGGAATAAATATTCTCCCCCTTTTGTCAACAAAAAAAAGGGAATCAAAACTACACAAGAGATTAAAATACTCCCCCTGAGTATGTGCCACATAGAAAAGTATCATAAGTTCAACTTTTCATAAATGTCAAAAGTATATAATAATAAACGACTGAAACAAACATGAAGTTTCAAAAAGAAAAATAACTCCTAATCCGCTGCATCCTCATCCTCCATGTCCGCCTCGTCATCATTTTCTTCGTCATCCTCATCGTCCTCGTCGTTACGTAGGAGCTTGAGAATCTCATTCTGCTTTCTTTCCATTTTTGCCAACTGGGCAAGGATGATGTTTCCAACTTTCTGAAGATCAGCAACAGTTGCATAGGCTGATGTCTCATCACTGCCTGGTTGTTGTGGCTGGCTAGGTTCAGCAGCAGTCTTTTTGGAATTTGTGGGCTACTGGGGAAGAAGATGCATTTTTCGAATGGTGGAAAGATTGATCTCTTAAGGAAATGGGTCAAATGATTCACCAGAAAAATCTACTTGAAAGTGATCCATGATTTGGCAAATCATCCTTCCATAGGGTAGATTTCCCTTTTGAAGTCTATCACCATGGGTAATCATGGTTTTGAGCAGAATGTAAGGAAGGTTGATGGGTACAATTTTGCAAACATAGTAGGTAAGATAAGCATGAAATGGGGGAAACTTCATCTCTATGACCACTCTTTGGGAGGATGTTGTAGGAGATGATGAGATTGACAATCCTCCCTATATCAATGAGTTCCTTAGCCTTAATTTTGTGTGTGTTAGCATACTCCTTCATGATGCTAGAATACACACAGTCAACATCCATAAATTGTTCTATGTAGGTCTTGGGTTGGTAGTATTTGAGGTCCCCTGTCACAGAAATGTCTAGGATTTCTCCTAAAATCAGGATGTCTATATCTATAGGAATGCCCTTAACATAGGAATGGACCAAAAGGTTGTCACCTTCACCAGAAAAAGTAAGGTTACAAAAGAACATTTTGACAAGATGGGGATAACAGTGAGAGTCAAGTTTGAGAATGTTGCCCCATCCCAAAGCATCAAACAGGTCTTTGATGCCATACCTGGACAAAGAGTCGGTATTGATAGACCTACCTTGCTCTATGTTGCGAGAGATGTAGAGATCCCATGATTCTTGAGCAATGGAGGAGGAGAACCATGTATCTTTGTCAGAGGACTTCCTTTTTCCCTTCTGAGCTACGGTTTTCTTGCCTCTATGTGGGCGGTGAGAGTCCATGATGATTAGAGGTGTAAGAGGGAAAGAGATGCAAGGGTTTTGGGAGATGAATAGGAATGAATCTCGAGAGATCTAGGGTAGAAGGAAGTTCTAAGCTAGGGTTTTGGGAGATGAAGAGTCGAAATGGGGTTTTAAGCCAAATAGGATTTTAAAGTTTGAAAAAAATGGGTTAAAAAATCGATTTTAAAGAGTCCAGAATCGAATTTTCGGCGGTGCCGGTCGATCGGTTATATGGTGGCGGTCAACCGATAACCCTTTCGGTTAGAGGCGGTCGACCGGAAGTCATTGGCGGTCGATCGGCAAACTATTTGGTCAGTGCCAATCGATCGGTATATTGGGGCGGTCGATCAGTAGAGTCCAAGAAGTTTTAGAACCTAGAAAAATTATGGCTGTGGAAAGGATTTTTCAAGTTCGGGCTTTTGGAAAAGAATATTCAAGAAGGAATGTTTATTCATTCAGCCAAACGGGTTGCAAATACCAAGCTCCTTCCTTAGGAAACTAAAACGCTCTTCACCAAGAGGTTTAGTAAATATATCCGCGAGTTGTTTATCAGTCTCAATGAATTCTAGAGAGACATCGCCATTTTGAATGGTGTCTCGTAGAAAGTGGTGTCGAATGTCAATGTGCTTTGCCCTTGAGTGTAAATGGGATTTTTACTCAAGTTTATGGCACTGGTGTTATCGCACATGATTGGGCAAGATTCGAAACTCACTCCAAGGTCCTGGAGAGTTTGCTTCATCTAAAGGATTTGAGCACAACATCTACCAGCTGCAACATATTCAGCTTCTGTGGTAGATAGAGCAACGGAGTTTTGTTTCTTGCTAAACCAAGAAACAAGGCAAGAGCCGAGAAAGTGACAAGTACCACTGGTACTTTTTCTGTCAATATGGCAACCTGTGAAGTCAGCATCTGAAAAGTTGACCAAGTCAAGGGGTTGGTTTTTGGGGTACCATAACCCAACATCACATGTGCTTTTCAGATATTTAAAAGTTCTTTTTACAGCAGTGAGGTGAGATTTCTTAGGATCAGCTTGAAACCGAGCACATGCACATACGCTGTACATGATGTCAGGTCTACTTGCTGTTAGATATAGAAGGCTCCCAATCATGCCTCTATATCTAGTTACATCCTCAGAAGTTCCATCCTCATCCTTGGTTAGTTTAAGGATGAGCTCATCGGAGTGTCTGAAGATTTTTTACTGTTAATGTCATATTTCTTTAGCAGCTCCTTGGTGTACTTGCTTTGATTTATGAAAATTCCATTATCAGTTTGTTTTATTTGAATCCAAGGAAGAAATTTAATTCTCCCATCATACTCATTTCAAATTCACTGCTCATTTTTTTACTGAAATCAGTACACATTCTCTTGTTGGTTGAGCCAAAAATGATATCATCTACATAGATTTGAATAATAAGTAAGTCATTCTTCAAGTTCTTCATGAACAGGGTTGTGTCAATCCTCCCCTTTGAGAAGCCACTCTCTATCAAGAAGGTACTTAATCTCTCATACCAAGCTCTAGGGGCTTGTTTGAGCCCATACAAAGCTTTTTCAAGTTTATAGACATGGTTTGGAAACTTAGGGTCTTCAAAACCAGGAGGTTGAGCAACATATACCTCTTCTTGAATGTATCCATTCAAGAAGGCACTTTTGACATCCATTTGATATAGTTTAAAGTCTTTATGGCATGCAAAAGCTAGTAGCATTCTAATGGACTCTAACCTTGCTACTGGTGCATAGGTTTCATCATAGTCTATTCCCTCTTGCTGGTTATATCCTTTGGCAACTAGTCTTGCTTTGTTTCTCACTATGTTCCCATCTTCATCCAGTTTATTGCGAAAGACCCACTTAGCACCAATGATGGTGTGGTGGTCAGGTCTTGGGACAAGTTCCCATACCTTGCTTCTTTCAAACTGCTGAAGCTCCTCTTGCATAGCTATAATCCAATCACTGTCTTTTAGTGGTTCTTCTATGTTCTTGGGTTCGATCCTTGAGATAAATGCAGTGTGATTGCATACCTCTCGGGTTTTAGATCTAGTCTGGATTTTTCCATCTAGATCCCCTATGATGTTTTCTAAGGGATGATTCCTATGCGGAATGACTTCCTTAGGTAGTGTTTCTAATTTTTCTAAGGTAACATCATTTGTATCATCAAGAGAAATATCATTAGTTTGTTCTTAAGTTCATCAATTATGATATCATCAACATCAACAAGGGATTTGTTTAAGTCATTAGGTAAAGATTCATCAAATCTTACATTCATAGATTCTTCAACCATTAATGATTTTTTATTAAAAACTCTATAAGCTCTACTGTTGAGTGAGTATCCTAAGAATATTCCTTCATCAAATTTTGCATCAAATTTTCTAAGATAATTTTTGGTGTTTAAGATGAAACATTTACATCCAAAGACTCTAAAGTAGTTTACTTTTGGTATTTTACCAAAGTATAGTTCATAAGGTGTTTTAGAAAGTAAAGGTCTAAGGATTATCCTATTTAGTACATAACATGCTGTATTTACAGCTTCAACCCAAAAATATTTAGGCAAAGAATACTCATTAAGCATAGTCCTTGCAGTCTCTTGTAATGACCTGGTTTTCCTTTCAACTACCCCATTAGATTGAGGGGTTCTAGGAGCGGAGAAGTTATGGTCAATACCATACTTGTTGCAGTATAAGTCAAATTGACTTATATTGTCAAATTCTCCTCCATGGTCACTCCTCACAAAGGTTATAGTATACCCTTTCTGATTTTGCAATCTGTTACATAGAGTTGCAAATTCATCGAAGGCATCATTTTTATTTTTCAAAAAAATAGTCCAAGTGTATCTAGAGTAGTCATCAACGATTACAAAGGTGTAATTTTTACCACTCATACTAGATATATTGATAAGTCCAAATAAGTCTAAGTGAAGTAGTTCCAATGGTCTAGAGGAAGAGACAATATTCTTCGACTTGTGGGAGACCTTAGTTTGTTTGCCTTTTTGACAGGCATCACAAAAACTATCTATTTCATACTTGATTTTAGGGAGGTTCCTCACGAGATCCTTGGATGCTATGGTTTGAATCAACTTGACATTTATATGTCCAAGTCTTCTAAGCCATAATGAAGACTCAATATGGTTAGAAACTAAGCATGCATTTAAGGAACTTTCTTCGTCAAGTATACAAACATAAATATTGTTTTTCCTAGACCCTTTTAGTATTAGATTATCATTTGCATCTTTGATGCAACAATGGGAGACATTGAATTCTACTTTGTATCCAATGCTACATAATTGACTTACACTTAGGAGATTATAGTTCAAATTTTTCACAAAGTAAACGTTTGAGATTGAAATACCTCCAAGTTTTATTTTTCCAATACCAGCAATTTTTCCTTTGCTGTCATCTCCAAAGGAGACCCATCCTCCATCGTAGTCCCGTAAGCTTGAGAATAGGTTCTTGTTGGATGTCATGTGTTTGGAGCATCCACTGTCGATGACGCATTCAGCTTCCACCTTATTCTTCAAGCAAACCTATAACAGAAATTTAATCGTACATTGGTCCCCATAATCTCATGGGTCCATCGTTGTTAGTGTCAAACTTTCCGACTGGAACCCAAATGGTTTGTACTTTTTGGGTCTTTGGTTCTACCTTTGGAATGGCCTTAGGTTTCTTTGAGTCCTCTGCTTTTCATAAGATCCATTTGATCTTTGAGGAGTATAGTATCTATAGAGTCCTTGGTTTTGGTATTTCCCTTGTGGTCTATAAGTCTCCCTAGGATAGTTCTTGTACCCTTGGAATTGTCTTTGGGGCCTCTCAATAGAGTATTCTCTTTGAGGTTGGGATTTTCTATACCTAGGCCTATATTGCCTTCTTAGGGGTGTGTAGTAGTAGGCATGGCTAACTCTTGATCTCTCAGTTTGAGAGTTGGGTTTCTTCTTTTTCTTGGAGTGACACTGGTTTATGGAGTGTCCTGTCTTTTTACAAAAACTACATTTAATGTAAGAGGTGGATGGTTGGTTTCTTTGATCACCCCTTCTTAGATTCCCATTTCTAGATGGATTTTGTCCATTATAACCCAGTCCTTCTCTTTCATTTGGACCCTTCCTTTGAGAACCAAGAAGATTGTCAAGGTTCTCTTGCCCCTGGGTAAAGGTGCAGAGGGTGGAGTTCAACTTGAAGTTTTCTTCCTCCAGTTCACTTACCTTTGAGGTTAGTGCCTCCACTCTCTTATTTAGTGTTTCAACCTCTTTTTCAAGTTTATTTTTATCAAACTCTAATTTTATACTTTCTTCATATAAGGCCTCGAAGGCTTTTTGAAGTTCCTCATTAGAGTCCCTTACTAAAAGTTTAGGTTGAATTTCACATACCTCTTGTTCTTCATCTCCGATGGCCATCAAGGTGAGGTTGGTGACTTCTTCTCCAAATTCACTTTTCTCCTCTTCATCACTTGAGTCCCATGTAGCTGCATAAGCCTTTCTTTTTGATTTATTTGGGCATTCAGTTCTGAAGTGTCCAAGCTTTCTGCACTCAAAACAAACTATGTCTTTAGAAGGGATTTCCTTGGGTTTAATTTTTGTTTTACCTTTTTCCCCATAGGATTTGTCACC
This sequence comes from Macadamia integrifolia, assembly GCF_013358625.1. Classification (NCBI taxonomy): domain Eukaryota; kingdom Viridiplantae; phylum Streptophyta; class Magnoliopsida; order Proteales; family Proteaceae; genus Macadamia; species Macadamia integrifolia. The sequence goes on along the minus strand of NW_024870525.1, from coordinate 234,838 downwards.
GTAGGATTTGTTCTTGTGTTGAAATCTTCCTTTCTTTTTAAGGAATTTGTTGAATTTCCTCGTGATGAGTGAAATTTCCTTTTTCATGTCGAATTCTTCATCTTCTTCATCACTTACTTCTTCGATAGGTTGAGTTGATTTTAGAGCTATGGTTCTCCTTTTCTCAGAATTTGGTTTGTCGGCGTTCAGCTCTACTTCATGCGTTTGTAGAGATCCAAGCAAGTAGTCCAAGGAGATTTTCGTCAAATCTTTGGCTTCTTCTATTGCTGTTTTCTTGGGTCTCCAAGCTGCAGGTAAGGCTCTTAAGATTTTTCTGACTTTTTCAACGTTAGTATAAGTCTTGCCTAAACCTTTAAGATTATTCACAATATCAGTAAATCTAGTAAACATAGAAGTTATCGACTCATTTTCTTTCATAGAGAAGGATTCGTAATCAGAAACGAGTTGATCTACCTTTCTTTCTTTTACCTCTGCTGTACCTTCGTGTGTGACAAGAAGCATATCCCAAATTTCTTTAGCCGTGTCACATGCAATGACTCGGTTGAACTCTTGTTCATTGAGGGCACATTGAAGGAACGTGATAGCATAGAAGTTGTACTGGATGAGGGTGATGTCTTCAGCCGTCCATTCTCCTTCATCCTTAGGTACTGTCTTTCCATCAACTATCTTGGTGATGGTGTATGGTCCATTCTCTATGGCTCTCCATACAAGAATGTTGTGACCACACACAAAATTCTTGAATCTGCACTTCCAGAAAGAAAAGTTTTCTCCATTAAAGTACGGTGGTCTCGAGGAGTTCATGCCTTCTGGTGGTCCTTGGAATGTGGCCATGGTCTTTGACTCACTATTAAGACGATATAGTCTTAAAAAAATTGAGCTCCTGCTCTGATACCAATTGAAATAACCTAGAGGGGGGTGAATAGGTTATACTAGTGGAATTTAACTCTTTTCGATGTATAGATCACAAGTGTGATTTGTAATTTAAAATAATGCGGAGAAAATAAAACAAGAACAACCACAACACAAGATTTATAGTGGTTCGACTCAATTCGAGTCTAGTCCACTCCCTACAAGAATCCTCTTGTAAGGTATTCCACTAGTTCTCCCTTTCAGTACAGTAGGTAGGGAAGAAAACCTTTACAATCTTTTTCACGGATAAGAGTATCCTTACAAATCTCCTTTCCAGGCAGAGAGACGCCTTTACAATCTCTTTTAGAGGTAGAGAGAGACCTTTCTCTTTTTAGGATAAGAGAATCCTTACAATCCTAAGTACAGTCTAGAATTGTAAAAACAGAAATAAATAAGAAATAGTGGAATAAGAGGAATACCTCAAGTGTGGTGCAAATGATGAGAATGAATAATAAATGATGAATGATGCACCTTTTGTAAAGTCCTCTCTTACGGCTTTGACTTGCACAGGAGAGAGTAGAGGACTTTGATTGAGACTTGATCCTCTTGTTGGGATTTGTGTAATGGAATAACTCAAGTAGAAATAAACTTCTTGAATGCTTGCAATAATGCTCTTAAAGCTCTTTCTTAATGAATATTTAATTAAGAGTGATTTGGGTATTTATAGATGAACTTAGTGAAGCATTTTAGGCAGGGAATCAGGCTCTAACGGACATATTCTAGGACCATCGGTTGATCGCAATCGGTAGCCGGTTGACTGCCAAGAGCCGTTGTAGGCAAAATATAGCCATTGGGGCACTTCCAGGCAGTCACCGGTCGATCGAGACTTTCAGTCGGTCAATCCCCTATGGTCTTGGATAGTTCTGATTGACTGAGGCTTCCAATCGATCAATCGCCTATGGTCTTGGGAAATTCTGGTAGACCGGGGCTTCCAGCCGGTCGACCGCCAACATGATATGCTCTGTTTTGACAGAATGTTGTCATACTGACCAGTCATCAGTGTTTTGACCATAACTTTTCGGTCTAACTTCAGAATGATCTGAGATTAGTTGCGTTGGAATCACAACTCAATTTCCTACAACTTCTATGAAGGATTCATCTCCTGATACTAATTTTAAGATTTCCTAAAATACCCTTGAGTTAGGTTACTGTGTGTTCCACACCACTTAGAGACTTTCCATACCTGGTCAAGGCATGCTCTATGGTCATTCTAGTATGATGCGATGCACATGCATGAGGTGAGTGCATATAAGTATGTGGAAATTACAAATTGTATTAAAAATAACTAATCTATCCTAGTGGTCTTCTTCTTCACTTGAACCTTCCATTCTTTGGCCCTTCATCTTCTTTCCTTCTTGTTTGTTGTTTCATGTCTTGATTTGATTCGACCTTCTAAGTGTTTCTTCAAGCTAATCACACTTTATCAAACCAAGTTAAAGATGTATGTTTGTTTGTTAACACCAAAACATGGCAAGGAGTGTGGACATGTTTCCCAACACATGGAAGCCCAGCTAAGGAAAATTTGAGAATCAAATACCTTTTTCTTTTGTAAGATTGAAAGAGCAGCGAATTTCTTTCTTGTAATCAACGGTCCCAGATAGCCCAAATTGGTTCGAAAGACCTAGCTTGGAGACCAAATTCCCTAAACTGACATATGGAAGCTCAGCTAAGGAAAATCCAAAAATCAAATACTTTTTTCTTTTGCAAGATTGAAAGAGCAGTAAATTTCTTTCTTATAATCAACGATCCCAGATAGCCCAGATTGGTTCGAAAAACCCAACCTGGTGACCAAATTCCCTAAACTGGCACATGGAAACCAAGCTAAGGAAAATTCAAGAATCAAATACCTTTTTCTTTTCCAAGATTGAAAGAGCAGTAAATTTCTTTTTTGTAATCAATGGTCCCTGATGAGCAAATTTATGTGTGAAATCTAGGGTAATAAAACATGTATTTTATATATTGAGAATGGAGTTGCCTTGGGTTTTACATTCTTTTTGCAGGGTTTGTATTTTAAAGACTTTAAGCATTATCGGGCATCATATCTCTCCAACAACAACTACCTAGTGTAGTTCGTGAGCTATGGTGTATAAAATTCCCTTGCTCACCAAGAGGTCTTAAGTTCAAATCTCATGGTTGTCTTTTTTTAGAGAATTTTGTTGAAGATTTCTTACTTTTCACTCACTTAAAGCACTAAGAGCATGGAGGGGATTTCCATATCAAATTAGAAGTAAGAAAAATCATTGCGTAAGAAGAAAAAAAAAAGGGAGAAATAAATATTGTCGAAATCTTCTCTCTCCTCCACATCATCACCAAAAGATTGTCCAAATCGCACAAAAAGGAAAATTGTCCCTTGGAGGGAGAAAAAGAAGAGACAAATAAATTTAAAAAAAAAAGATAAGAAAAGAAAATGAGCAAAAAAATTTATAGGAAATTTCTCCAAGTTTATTTCTTTCTTCTCTCTCCTCCACCTTAGCACTTTTGGTCTCAAAATATCTCACTACCAATTGTGGGTTTTTACCTTTTAGGAAAGAAAAACTTGTTACCCTACCTCCCCATTCCCTATAAATACAACTCATGTAAGAGGAGGGGGGGACAATTCATTCTTATTCTAGGGTTTTTTTTGTAGTTGCTCTATCTCTTTCTCTAGCTCTAGTATTAGATTTATGCTTTAAACACTTTTGTGAGTTCTTTTTATTCAATTAATGCAAGCACTTTTATTTTTGATTCAGTCTTTTATTTTTATTGTTTAAGCAATTCAAGTTGTAATTTTCAAGTTCTAGTTCTAGGCTTAGTTCTAGGTGACAAGAACAAGCTATGAAGCATATCTTTCAAGCTCAATTTATTTTTTCTTCAGATTTGTTTTCTCTAGTACTAGAAATTTCAGATTTGGTTTATTCCAGATCTGGTTTTTAGTACTTGTAGTATCTCAAATCACCCAAGCTTTCAAGTTCAAGCATTGATTCAAGTAAGTAGGCTCCTTCAGTTATCTTCTCTCCCCCCTCTCATTCCCTCTTCTGACTACCCTTTCTTTCTTAATTTAGGATTTTAATTTCAGTAGTTATATTATTGTTATCCCTTTCCCCCAAGGTTCATGGCTAGTGTATGTGTTGGCTTTGCCCCTCCTAGCCATAAAACTATTAATTTATTGCTTTTATTTTAATTTTCTCCTTTTTCCTAAAGCCAAGTAGAGCAAACCCTTGTAAGAGTGACTCTCTGGTCAAGTAGGGAAGCTCATATTATGAAGCATCCCTCGGGCTAAGTAGAGAAACCTACTTGTGAATCTCTCTTTAGCTTTATCCCCTTTCTTTTACTTTATTTTTATTTCAACATTTTTTCCTTTATTATTTTTTTCTTAATTATGTGGGTTGTTTATTTTTAGTTATTTATTTATTTCATTTTAATTGCGTGGCTTGTGTCTTTAAATTCTTAGATGACGAATGGTTAGGACGTTATTTTAGATACATATGTTTAGGATGGTAATTAGAATTAGATCACAACCATTAATCAGTTTACTTTCGTATTATTAAAAGAAAAAAAATAAAGTGGTTGCTCCTCCCTGTGTTTGACCCGTAGCTACACTGATCCATACGCTTGCAGTTACATTTAAAATCTCAAACAAGTTTTTGGCACCATTGCCGGGGAGATAGTTCCATGTTATTTTGTGCTTTCTTTTAGTAAATCGGAGTGCTTTGCTTTCTTTGTTTTGTTCTTTTCTTTTATTGAATTCCTGAGAAGAACAACTTGCAATAATAGTTGTATCAGTGGAGATCGCTATGCCTCACAGTATGATAAAGACAGGTTTTACCCTATAGCAGGACCTCAGGAATTGACCTGAGCAACCCCGAATCCCTTCTGGTAAGCTCTCAAAAAGCCAAAAAAATAAAAAAATCACTAAAAAAAAGTTTTGCTATCCATTCTTTTGTGCTTGTCTTACTCTAGTTGTGAGTAGTTTTCTATTGCATAAGTGTTAGGTGGGTACATACTACTAAGAATCGGTTAGAAAGAATAAATCCAATAAGTAGTAACTCTATATGTTTGCTCTCTTTAAAACCTTTCAATATGGAAGGCCAACATCAAAATCCTTCACCTAAATCTCTAAAAGATAGGTTCTACCCTGCTAGAATAGCCCAACCTTCCTGCATAGTTCTATCACAAGCCCAAGGCAATAATTTTGAACTCAAATCTCAATACATCACGACGTTGCCCCACTTCCATGGGTTGACCTCTGAGGATGCATACCTATTTCTAAGGGAATTTGAAGAGGTATGTGTTCTAATTAAGATCCAACAGCTTTCTGATGATGCTGTTAAGCTTAGGTTTATAACTTTTGCATTGAAAGACCAAGCTAAGAAGTGGTTGTATGGGTTACCCACAAATTCCATAACCTCATGGGAACAGTTCACAGTTGTCTTCCTTAAGAAGTTTTTCCCAACTTACAAGACCAATAAGCTTAGAAGTGATATCCTTCAGTTTAGGAAAAAGCTTAATGAGTCATTTTTCAAACTTATGGAGAGATTCAAGGATCTACTCCAAGAATGCCCTCACCATAGCCTAAACTTATGGCATTTATGTCAAATAATTTATGAGGGTATTGATGACCCAACTAAACAAATGATAGAGTTTATATGCCCTGAGGGATTCACATCCTTTATAGATGAAGGAAAGGCATAGGAATTCTTACTTGACTTAGCTAAAAAAACCCATGAGTGGGAATCAACCCAAGAGAGTGAAAGAACCATAGGAGGAAAAAGATATTTTATGGATGGGATAGTAGCCAAGGAAGCCCATTTGGATAGCCAAATCAAGAGAATTGAGGCTATTGTTCCTAGAGAGCCATCATCAGTCAATTTGGTTAAGATTTGTGCTTAGTGCCAGTCCCCTGGACATGTCATAGAAGAATACCCCAACACCTCTGGGGCACTTCTAATGTTAGTGTTAATGTCTTATACCAGAATAATCCATATGGTAACACCTACAATCCAGGATGGAGAAATCACCCAAATTTCTCTTGGAATCAGGGCAACCAAGCAGGACCTTCCAATTTCCATAATCAAGGTCAACCTGGACTCCAAAGGCCTCCCTTTGCATAACAATCTTTTTCCCAAAATACTTTTCCTAAGTCAAATGTAGGACCTCAGGCTAGTTTTCCTAGGGCCCCTCTCCTATCATCTTATCAGCAACCCCCTGGGTTTACCAACACTGGAGAGGCAAGTAAAATAAGTGACTTAGAAAAAAATATGGCCCTCCTCATGACAAGCCATCAATTTCTAATGAGAGAACTCACTCAAGTTGTCTCAATTATGCGTGAGAGAGAGAAAGGAACTTTATCCAGTCAACCAAAGCCTAACCCTAGGTATCATCAGCCTGCTAATTCACAAATACCAACAAATGCACCACTGAATATAGTACAAGGTCAGACCCAACAAGGGCCCTCTAACCAATGTAATGTTGTTTATGTCCTTAGGAGTGGTAGAGAGTACCAACAGAGCGTTCATAAATCTTCCCCATCTATTACTCCTGTTAACTCTCCTTCAGTTGAGGACATAAGTGTGCCGCTTGTTCCATGTTCGTCTGATGAACCTAAAGATTTTTTTTAAACTAAAGATGATTTGGTTGAGGATACCAAAAATGATTCTTCTGAAAAAGGAAAAATCCCTAACAATTTTTATGTTCATCCTATCCCATTTCCTAATCGCTTGGTACATAAAAAGAAGACTACTTCCATGGATAAAATTTTATAAGTCTTCAAAAATGTAGAAGTGAACATCCCTCTTTTGGATGCCATATCCCATATCTCCACTAATGAGCACATTTATAGGTGAAATCTAGGGTAGTAAAACATACATTTTACATATTTATAATGGAGCTACCTTGGGTTTTACTCTCTTTTTGCAGGTTTTATATTTTCACGACCTTAAGGACTATCGGGCGCTATATCTCCAATTTTACACGTAAAGAGCTCCTATTTCTTTTCGTGGTTGCGAAGAGGACGAGATTCTGAGCAAGATGGATATGTTCAATTAAAAGAATACATTCATTTGGTCTCCCGTACAAATGATTATTCTTTTCGTGCTAGAAAAAGAATAATGGATTAGAACTGAACTGAGATGCAGAACCAGCCCATTTGCAGTTGTCCCAAAGGTACAAGGAATATTCCAAATGCAACCAAGGATCGATGGACCACATCCTTAAGTGATTGAAGATTCGTTTTTGGTAACAACAACTACCTAGCATAGTTGGTGAGCTATGATGTACAAAATTCCCTTGCTCACCAAGAGGTCTCAAGTTCGAATCTCATTGTTGTTTTTTTTAGAGAATTTTGTTGAAGATTTCCTGCTTTTCACTCACTTAAAGCACTAAGGGCATGGAGGGGATTTCCATATCAAATTAGAAGCAAGAAAAATCGTGGAAGGGTTCCTGCGCAAGATCTAGGTGACAAGATCACGAGCCGTGGAGCAAATTTTTTTTTTTCAAGATTTGTTTTCTCTAGTACTAGAAATTTCAGATTTCGTTTATTCTAGATTTGGTTTTTAGTACTAGTAGTATCTCAAATCGATCAAGTTTACAGTTTAAGGGTTGAAGTTCAAGTAAGTAGGCTCCTTCAGTAGTCTTCTCTCCCCCCTCTCATTCCCTCTTCTGACTACCCTTTCTTTCTTAATTTAGGATTTTAATTTCAGTCGTTACATTATTGTTATCCCTTTCCCCCAAGGTTCATGGCTAGTGTATGTGTTGACTTTGACCCTCCTAGCCATAGAACCATCAATTTATTGCTTTTATTTTAATTGTCTCCCTTTCCCTAAAACCAAGTAGAGTAACCCTTGTAAGAGTAACTCTCTGGTCAAGTAATGAAGCTCATATTATGATGCATCCCTCGGGCTAAGTAGAAAAACCTACTTGTGAGTCTCTCTCTAGCTTTCTCCCCTTTCTTTTACTTTATTTTTATTTCAGCATTTTTTTCCTTTATTTTTTTAATTGCGTGGGTTGTTTATTTTCACTTATTTATTTATTTAATTTTAATTGCGTGGCTTGCGTCTTTAAATTCTTAGATGACGAATGGTTAGGACGTT
>NW_024870525.1:118071-222191 GCF_013358625.1 Macadamia integrifolia | reverse complement strand
AAAGGAAAGAAAATAAGCAAAAAAAAACTATTGAAAATTTCTCCAAGTTTATTTCTCTCTTCTCTCTCCTCCACCTTTGCACTTTTGGTCTCAAAAGATCTCACTACTAATTGTGGGTTTTTCCCTTTTAGGAAAGAGAAATTTGTTACTCTACCTCCCCATTCCCTATAAATACAACTCATGTAAGAGGAGGGGAGACAATTCATTCTTCTTCTAGGGTTTTTTTTTTTTACTTGCTCTATCTTTTTCTTTAGCTCTAGTTTTAGGTTTATACTTTAAACACTTTTTGTAAGTTCTTTTTATTCAATTAATGTAAGCACTTTTATTTTTGATTCAGTTTTTTATTTTTATTGTTTATGCAATTCAAGTTGTAATTTTCAAGTTCTAGTTCTAGGCTTAGTTCTAGGTGACAAGAACAAGCTATGAAGCAAGTCTTTCAAGTTCAATTTATTTTTTCTTCAGATTTTTTTTCTCTGGTACTAGAAATTTCAGATTTGGTTTATTCCAAATCTGGTTTTTAGTACTGGTAGTATCTCAAATCACCCAAGCTTTCAAGTTCAAGCATTGATTCAAGTAAGTAGGCTCCTTCAGTAAACTTCTCTCCCCCCTCTCATTCCCTCTTCTGACTACCCTTTCTTTCTTAATTTAGGATTTTAATTTCAGTTGTTACATTATTACTATCCCTTTCCCCCAAGGTTCATGGCTAGTGTATGTGTTGACTTTGCCCCTTCTACATATAGAACCATCAATTTATTGATTTTATTTTAATTGTTTCCCTTTCCCTAAAGTCAAGTAGAGTAACCCTTATAAAAGTGACTCTCTGGTCAAGTAGGGAAGCTCATATTATGATGCATCCCTCGGGCTAAGTAGAGAAACCTACTTGTGAGTCTCTCTCTAGCTTTATCCCATTTCTTTTAATTTATTTTTATTTCAACATTTTTTTTCCTTTATTGTTTTTTTTTTATTGCGTGGATTGTTTATTTTCAGTTTTTTATTTATTAATTTTAATTGCGTGCCTTGCGTCTTTAAATTCTTAGATGACGAATGCTTAGGACATTATTTTAGATACATTTGTTTAAGATGGTAATTAGAATTAGGTTACAACCATTAATCAGTTCACTTTCGCATTATTAAAAGAAAAAAAAATAAAGTGGTTGCTCTCCCTGTGTTCGACCCGTAGCTACACTGATCCGTACGCTTGCGGTTACACTTAAAATCTCAAACAGTCCCAGATAGCTCAAATTGGTTCGAAAGACCCAGCCTGGAGACCAAATTCCCTAAACTGGCACATGGAAGCCCAATCAAGGAAAATTCAAGAATCAAATAGTTTTTTATTTTGCAAGATTGAAAGAGCTGTGAATTTCTTTCTTGTAATTAACGACCCCAGATAGCCTAGATTGGTTCAAAAGAATCCACATGGAGACCAGATAGCCCAGATTGGTTCGAAAGAACCCACCTGGAGACCAAATAGCCCAGATTGGTTCGAAAGAATCCATCTGGAGACCAGAGAGCCCAAATTAGTTTGACAGAACCTGCCTGGAGACTAGATAGCCTAGATTGGTTCGAAAGAACCAGTCTTGAGACCCAATAGCCCAAGTTGGCTCAAAATATCCATCTTAGAGACTAAATTCTCTAAACTGGCATATGGAAGCCCGGCCTAGGAAAACTCAAAAATCAAGTACTAACATCTTTTGCAGGATTGGAAGAGCCGTGAATTTCTTTCCTAGAAATTAGTAGCCCAAGTAAATCCAAAATTTTAAAGTAGTTAAGAGATATTACTTATTGTATTTTTAACTCTATCATTAGTGAGTAAGATGATGGCAGTACATGCTCTGGATGACAAAATGTGGTCGTTCTTTTCTTTGCCCTTCGATTGTTGGCACAAGCCTCATCCAAAGAGGAGATTCTATAGACATCCAATTTTGTCACCTTTCTCTAGCTAATACAGATCTTGGACGCAACCTTTCACTTTTGATCGATAGGGATGATGATTGAATGAAGTAACTATTCCCAGAAGCATTCCATACTTACCCAAAATTCTCAGAAATCCTGCGCGAGAGAAAAGAAGAGTCCAATTATGAAATTTCATATATGAAGGAATTTGGTCCTAGGTGACCATACGGATGCATAGTACTCAGAATCATAATTCCAATGATATATAGTACGTCAAAATCAGACCATCGGATCTTCTATAATCATTCCCAGAAATTACTCCATGAACACCCAAACCCCACCCATACAAACCCACACATCTTGCCTTGATTGCCCAAACCCCACCCATGCGAGCACCCATGCCTTGCCTTGAGTGCCCAAACCCTGTCCATGTGAACCCCCACGCCTTGCCTTGCACCCCTGCCCGTGCCCCGCGTGCACCCAACCAAGCCCTGTGAATACCTGGCCAAGTTCTAGCACCCCTGCTGAAGCTCTAGCACCCCTGTTGGAGCTCAAGAACCCTTGTTTTAGCTCTAACACCCTCGTCGGCAATTGAAACCCTCATTTCGGTGATCGATTTGGAAAAGGGATTCCCTCTTCACCCACTTGTGTACCCCACACTGCCCTACTAGCATACCCTACACTGCAGCCTCCTATTGGTCCGAAAGACATCTTTTTACCTCATTGGCCCAAAAAAATTACTTTTCCCCCCATTGGCCCAAAGAAATTTACCATCCACCCCATTGGTCCAAAATCTCATGTTTTTAGCCCATTGGTTTAAAAAAATCACCTTTTTACCCATTGGTTAGAGAAATTCCTCTTTCCTCCCCATTGGTTCAAAAATTCTATAAATACCACCTCCCTTTGGTTTTACACACCACAACAACCCAAGTCTCTTAGGAGCATCCATAGTAAGAAGCTCTGCCTTCTCTCCTCCCCTTTCTCCCCTTGAGGTTTTTTAAGTCTTCGGAGAGACCTTCATAAGATCCAAAAACACTTTGGATCTTCGAAGTGTTCTTTGGGCCTTCAAAATTCTTCAATCCTTTGTCTTTTTTAAGTGAGATTTTTGTGTAGGAAAAGTTTCCCCTTACCCCCTCTTGAGGTTCTTCAAGTCTTCAGAGAGATCTTCGTGAGATTCCTTCAATCTTCGAAGTGTTCTTCGGGCCTTCAAAGTTCTTCAACCATTTAGGTTTCTGCTTATTCCCAATGGAAGCTCTACCAGAGTGCCACCTCCACCTAGCCCTCCCATAGCCTATCCCCAATGTAAGCTCTACTGGAGTGCCACCTTAGCCAAAACCTAGAAGTAGTTCATCCCTAGCAAAAGCTCTGCCTAATCAATACCACAGTCAAAATTTGAAAACAACCATTCCTAGCTAGAACTCTGTCTAAATATTACCACAGTCAACATCTCTGAAGAAAGAAAGTTGAAGGTCAAGACCTTCTTCCCCTAAGCCAAGAGAATCCAAAAAATAGTCCGTGCCAATACTAATTAGGGGTCTACCCCTCTTTACCCGAAATAGGGGTTAAGCTCAGGTATAATTTCTCAACCCAAATTAGCATAATGTAGACTTTATATTGACCTTGTTATAATGTACATAGTTATTGAAATTCAGTCCATGTATATATGTGTGATAACTTAGCCATGCATGCGGAATAGGAACAATCATGAAAAATGTTCGTTCTTAAGCATCTAATCTAGGAGGAAGATCGATTTAACCGGGTAGATTGGGTACCTAACACCTTTTCAATTCTACAACCTGACACTTACCCTAAATCTTTAGACTAGACTAACTTTCAAAAAGAGGGCCCTCCCTCGGGTCGTAGGCCTATAATCCTAGGTGATGACTCCAAACCCTCTTTGCATGATCCCAATCCCTTGTATTAGACCACCATCAAAGCCCCATCTCAATAACGAACCTTACACTCCTACGAAATAGGCCTCCACGTATCTCCGAGCGGTGATACGACAGTGTAGGGCTCGTAGGTAAGCACACACGACACACCCCTCCCTAAGAAATGAAAGAGAGGACAGAGGGCCAAATGCAAGTCTTTTTCTCCCCCCAAGGGAAGAGAGAATCTTCGGCCGCTACCCTTATAAAGGTAAATCTATCCAAGCCAGTTCGATCCTTAACAATTGATACCAATCTGATCAGTATCACTGGACCAGTCCCAAGTTTTAAAACCTTGCAGCTGGAGTAGTTCTCTAAAACTCACCATTAGATAGGGAGAGAGGGTGGGAAATTCTCATGGTCTCCCTTTTCCTGTTTCCCTCCCCCAATCAGAAGACATTGTGTTTCCTACTTTCTCATTAATTTTCTTTTACTAAAACAAAAACTAAATTATAACACACATTATTAAATCTCTCATTATCCTTCCATATATAGTGGACTCTTACTGTCTAATGAGCCTAACAGTGTATACGGCTCAGAACTGTCACGTCAAGACATCAACCCAAATCTTAAGGGTGCAATAAGACTGAGCCACCTTCCCGACAACTAGAAGGCAGAGCAAAAGGCTCGGCCATCTTGGGGCCAAGCCCTCTACTTAGCAGTCTTGGGGCAGAGCTCGACCTCTGCTTGGTGGTCTTAGGGCTAAGCATTTTGCTCAGCCATCTTGAGGCAGAGTAAAGGCTCGGCCATCTTGGGGCTCAGCCTTTAGCTCAAACTGAGGTGCCATAATCCACCCTCGACATTTAAGGTGTGATCCCAAAGATCTCATGCTACCAACTCAACATATCTCACCAGCTCACTAAATCCTTAACATATATTATCCTTTGTTGTGCAAGGAAACTAGTATACTAAGGATGTTGCTCAATTAGGGGCTCTCCAAATAAGGAGTCCACATATGAAATATCAACATTAAATTAAGGGCAAATCCCTTAATGGAATCCTACGCTCTCAAAAAAAAAGGACATCATGGGATCTTTCTTCAGGACAAGGAGTCAATTTCTTTGTCAAACACTTGCCAAATACAAACTCTTCATAAATTGCCAACATCCACTGCCTATGAATATCAAGATAAGCCTCTGATAAGGGATCAATTCTTTTACTTAGAATTTACCTGTTGTAAGTTTTCTAACTTTAGCATCAAAGAGCCCCCCACCGGATGAGCTTGGCACACTCTCTATTTCATAGTTTTTCTATGTAGGAGCATTAGGGAACTTCAGCTCTTCCTAGGAAATTTTGCCTGTCAGATTTAGTAGCATCAGTTTGGCACCATCCCTATGAAGCTATTCGATATATCTAGGTTTGAAAGAATGCAACTACAAAGTGAACGAGTGGTCTCACCCCCAGCACGACAAGGATAACTAGCGCATGGAGCAAATCCTCCACCATCTCACTAACCAAAAACTTCACGAGGCTAGCAGTGGCCAGCCCCCCCCCCCAATAGGTGCCCAGGTACAACCAGCCAGCATGTAGGCTTGTCAATAGGTGTAGGGGGACCCCTGCTATTGCCACCACCACTGGTAGCAAGACCCCTTCCACTGCCACCACCGGTGACAGCAGGCTTGGTAGGGTCTCTATCGCTACCACCATTTGTAGGCTCCAATACTCAAATCCACAATTTGCAAGTGCAGATGCTGGAGACTAATAATTTTGTAAGTAATTTTATTACGTAGTTTGGCTCGGCCCTACCAACTACACCTATCCCACCTCTGGCCCCCCGCACACCACCATTAGCACCAAGGCATAGTAGAACTGGGTCGTCAAGCCTCGTAGAAGTGTACTGGCACTAAAGACGCACCAAGCCTATCCACCTACAGTGAACCAATTGATGCACACTTAGGGGGATCAAAAGGAATAGCACAATCCTTCCAAAAGCTTCAGTCCATATGCTGAGGTCGTCCTTCCATTCAACAGAGCGGTCTAACCCCGGTCAAGCAAGTCGTGAGCATACTAGAAGGATGCATACCTGAACTAGGGACAGGAGCAACACATTTGACTATAAGAGAAAGTCTGATCCGGTCGTGCCGATGATTATACAAGATGGTTGCACCCATCATCAGGGCCAAGTTTTGGTCAGCCAGAGGGTCCAGGGTGTAGACCCAAGGCCTCCCACCAAGGCAAAGTGGAAGTGCTAGAATTTGGAGTTGCGCCTCGAGTAGCTTTGTGATAAGGTAGATGGTCTCAAGAAGCCAATGTCTGATTTAGACATTACACCAGCACACAATGCTCTATCTGATGAATTAATGAACATTGTCCTTCCTAGAGCTTTCATATGCCATCTTCTTGATGTATGATGGCACCACTGACTCGACTAACCATTTATGATATAATAGCTCCGTGATGATTGTGTATGGGAAGTCTGACACAACTCTCTGCCATACATTTACTGCATCTTTGAAGGACGCAGCCATCTTGTGAATGTCAAGCTTGCAATCAAGATCGATGTGAAACTATAATGAGCTCACAAAGTCCTTCCTCAAGAGGTTCTAAGCTATTATTAGGAAAAATTAGATGTCTGCCAATGTGATGAACATGAAGCAGAAGCTAGGTGAGTCGATTCAGGAATTCCTCATACGATTCACCAATCCCACGCTATTAGTGAAGAACATGCCAAAGGGAGTAGCCTATAGCTCTTTGTGTAGTGCCATTATGCATCTTGAGTTGGTGCGGTCCATGGCTCTTGACCTGCCAGAAGACATGTTGGATTTGCTTCAAAGGTGTAATAAGTACGCCAACTTGGATGACGTACTGGCCACTAAAGGGATCATCGATAAATCAAAGCCAGTGGAGATAGTTAAGAAGGGCCTCAATGACCATGACACGATGACTAGGACTAGAAGAAGATCAGGTCTGAATGCCCAACTGAGAAGATGGATAGCTCAGACTAGTACGAACTAGATAGATCCCGGTCAAATCTGCTACTAGAAATACAAGACCAGAAGTTCTTTAGTTGGCCTAGGGCCATATTTACCAAGCCAAAAAAAAAAATCCGAACAATACTCCAGATACCACAAGGACCATGGACATGACACTGAGGACTGCAAAGCATTAAAGAGAGAAATTGACGAACTGATTAAAGTTGGTTACCACACAAACTACCTCAAGCAAAACCATGGTGAAAGTCATCCTGTCAAGGATGAGCCTGGGCCAAGACAAAAGCATATCGAGCCAAGAAGGGAAGAAAGGGGCATGGATTCTGACACCAATAATAATCAGCCCTTAGGATTGACCATTCTAATGATCCTAGGAGGGACCAATACAAAGTTAGTCAGAAAGGCCAAGGCACATGCTCGATTCATTTACACGATCGAATAACCAGTTAAGGTCACCCGAGTTGATCTTGTGATATTCTCAGGTGTCGATTTAGAGGTTAAAATTTGCCACATAGTGACATGATCGTCATTCAGTTGGTTATTACTAAACACCCATTCCATAGGGTGTTGGTAGACACTGCGGCCTCCGTCCATCTCATGTCATATGATGCATACCGAAAGCTCAAATTTGGGGATGACAAGCTTAAGCCAGCAGGAGGTCTACGGGTTCTCAAAAGCCTCATCAGAGATTGAAGGAACTATAGAGTTTCCTGCAACTATTAGTGAAAGCACTAGGTCATCTACTACCATGGTCAGTTTTATGGTGGTGAAAATCGCATCGACCTATAATGCAATTCTTGGTCGACCTAGCCTTAACAATATGGGAGAAATTCCCTACACCAAGCATATGAAGGTCAAGTTCCCAATGGAGAATGGTGTTGGCGATTGTAGATCAAGCTAGAGAGGCCCACAACTGCTACACCAGTTTTGTGAAGTCGACCAAGAACCCGTCCCTAGGAATAGGATGCCTAATGGAAGTAACTGATTCCCATGATGAAACAAAGATTCAAAGAGGTGGAACCTATGGAATATTTAGTGGCAATACCTTTGAACACAGACGAGCCAGGCTGAGTCGAACCATCCAAATGGGTGCATTGTTAAATTAGAAGCGAAGGCAGGAAAGGAATTAGAAGTCTAGATAGACTTAGAAGTATTCTCCTGGGTGGCCTCTGACATTCCTGAGATCCCGAGGAGCTTGGCCAAGCATAGTCTGAATGTTGACTAAAGCAGAAAGCCCATTCAATAGAGATGCATGAATTTTGCACTACAAAGATTGGCGATTATGAATGATGTAGAAAAGCTAATCACTTTAGGATTCATAGGGAAATTAAATTCCCCACTTGGCTAGCAGACGTGGTGATGGTCCTAAAGTCCAGCGGCAAATGGAGGATCTGCATTAACTACACTAATCTGAGCAAGTTGTGCCCAAAGGATTGATCTTCTCATAGATTCAACGACTAGCAATAAGATGCTCACCTACATGGACACTTATTCTGGGTACAATTAGATAAGGATGAGGAAGGAAGATGCAGAGAAGATAGCTTTCCTAATAGCAAGTGGCAACTTCTTTACAAAGTCATGCCCTTTGGATTGAAGAATATGGGAGCCACTCACCAGCGGATGTGAATCACATGTTTAAAGACTAGATCGAGTGTAACATAGAAGTGTACATTGATGATATGCTTGTCAAGAGCAGCAAGACCAACCATCATGCCACTAAGTTGGAGGAAGCCTTCGAAGTGCTAAGAAGAAATCAAATGAAGTTGAACCCAACGAAGTGTGCCTTTAGAGTAACATTGAGGAAGTTCCTTGGCATTGTGGTCTTCAAAAGCATGCATTGAGGCCAACCCAGCCAAGATACATGCTATCCAAGAGATTAGCCCACCAAGAAACATCAGAGAAGTACAAAGGCTGATGGGCAGGATAACAACACTCAACCAATTTGTTTCTCGAGTTGATGACAAGTGTCTACCATCCTTCAAGACCTTAAAAAGCTTAGGGAACCCAAAGGAATTTCATTGGATGGAGGAATGCCAGGAAGAGTTTGAAAACTTGAAGGCCTACTTAGCGACACCACTCCTATTGGTCTGACTCAAGCCAGGGGATATGTTACAATTGTACCTAGCAATGTCTCCTGTAGCAGTTAGTGTTGCGCTTATGAAGGAAGAAGCAAAACATCAAGGGCCAATCTATTACGTCAGCCACATCTTGCTTGACATAGAAACAAGGTATTCAAAGATTAAAAGCTGGCACTAGCAGTAATTATGGAAGCACAAAAATTGAGGCCCTTTCAGGTGCATCAGGTGATGGTAAATATATAGACCATCCACTAAAGAAGGCCCTCCGTAAGCCAAGCACATCGGGTCAGATATCAGGTAATCGATGGAACTGGGAGAGCATGAATTGAATATCGGCCTAAGACAACAATCAAAGGTCAAGCCTTGGTCGATTTTGTGGTAGAATGCACGCTGACCCAGGAAGAGGAAGTTGAAGAAAGTAGTGACCCAAACAAAAGATGGACATTATTCCACGACGATTTGAGTGGTTCGTCAAGAAGTGGAGTGGGGCTTATACTAACTAACCTCAAGGGGTTCAAGATCTAGTTTTTCCACATATTTGAGTTCACAACGACAAAAAATAAAGCTAAATACTAAGCCATGATAACCGGGTTGAACCTAGGCAAATCAGTGCTGGCCAAGAAACTAATAGCTCACAGTGATTCACAGTTGATTGTCAATCGAGTTATTGGGCAATACAAGGCAAAAGAAGAAAGGATTGTCAATGATCTCTAAGAAGTCAAAAGCCTCATCACATACTTTGAGCAGTTTGGGATAAACACAAGTTCCAAGGATGGAGAACACCTCGGTCGGTTCCCTCTCGAGGTTGGCCACTATCGATTGTGGTGACTTGGGAGCTACGGTTTACATTGTAGTCCTAGTTAAGCCAACATATCTGAAGGAGGAGTTGTGCTGCATCAAGAAAGACAAGCTGTGCTGGATAGACCCTATAATAAAATACCTCAAAGATGAAGAATTTTTAGAAGACTAAAGTGAGGCTAGGATAGTGACAAATAGTCACTCTTTGAGCCATTGTTGATATGCCTCAGCCTGGCAAGGGCCGAGCAAACCCTTATTGAGGAATTTGTGGGAGTTATATTGGATGCAATGCCTTGGCTTACAATGTCTTGCTCTAAGGGTCTACTGGCCTAGGATGCAAGAAGATGTAGTAAAGTCCGTCCATTGGTGCTTTAAGTGTCAGATACATGCACAATTCTACATACTCCAACCACTGAGCTAAGCCCCATTCTATGCCACATCCCCTTTACAATGTGGGAAATGGACATCTTAGGTCAGTTCAAAACTGGGAAGGAGGGTCAAGTTTCTGATTGTAGCAATTGACTACTTCACCAAGTGGGTGAAGGCACGACCCCTAGAAAGAATAACTAAGTTCAATGTCGAAAATTTCATTTGTGATGATGTCATCTACCGCTTTGGGGTCTCCAAAGTCCTGTTGATGGACAACAAGAAGCAATTTGATAATACAACATTCAGAAGGTTCTGTGGAAGGTACCATATTAACTTTTGCAACACTTCAGTGGCTCACTCTTAGTCAAATGGGTAGGCAGAAAGGATGAATCAAAAATTGCTAAAAGGGCATCAAGAAACGATTACATAGAGAAAAGGAAGGCTGGCCTGATGAGTTAATAAGCATACTATGGTCCTATAGAACCTCAACTCGGACTCTAAAAAGGGAAACCCCATTCAAAGTGGCATATGGAACAAAAGCCTTTGCCCCGATGGAGGTAGTACAGATATCCTTCAGGGCCAGTGTTTGATGAATAAAAAAAAAAAGAAGGGCTACACACAAATCTGGACTTCATTGAAGAGGTGAGAGAAAAGGCCCTGATGTTGAATGAAGCACACAAGCAACAGACATCCCAATTTTACAACACAAAGGTCAGATGATAGACATTTCAGGTTGGAGACTTAGTCTTGAGGAAAGTTGTTGCATCTAACCCAAGAGGCATTGGCAAGTTGAGCCCAAACTGGGAGGGACCATACATAGTCTCCAAAGTGGTCTGACTCATCATATACCACTGCAGACTCAATGAAGTAAGGCCATACCCAGAGCGTGGAATGTAAAAAAAAAAAAACCTCAAGAAATTCTTTCAGTAATTCCTCTAGTAGAGCACCTCAGCGCAAAGAGCAACTTATGATTGCAACGGCTTCACTTTAGGCTTTATTTTACTTTAAAAGTGTCTTTTTTTCTTTCAATTTTAACATGTTAAGTTTAGTCCAACTAATTGAAATTTCATTCAGTCTTTATAGTGTGAATTCTAGATGCATTCTAATAAAGAGGATCACTCATGTTCTTAGTATATACTCTTCCATAATTAGAAGCGTACGAGTTCGAGCCTAAGCTCGGCACCTCAAGACCTTATGTTCTCAGGTGCATAAGTCCGAGAAAAAAAATCAGCACCTAAAGACCATACATTCTAAGGCGCACAAGTCCGAGTCTCAACTTGGCACCCAAATATAGATCTTACGTTCTAAGGTGCACAAGTCCAAGCCTTAACTTACACCTAAAGACCTTATATTCTAAGGTGCATGAGACCCTACTCTCCAAAGCACTTAAGGCACACACATGCTTGTATTTCTCAAAAGTAAAGAAGAAGAAAAGAATGAAGAAAAGCAAATTCATTATCTAGTAAATTTTTTTTTTTTTTACATCTACGCCCAAAATGGTTTGATTACAAAAAGAAAAAGGAGAAAGAAATGCAAGGCATGCTCAGGTAGATGCAAGGGGATATTTCATCTTTATATCAGAAGGGGTGGCAGTCTTCTCTTGGTTCGCCTCCTCCTCCACTTCCTCGGCCACATTGTCGGCCTGCTGCATCATTGACTTAGGAGGAGGGATGTAATGCTCATGGTTGTTAAGGCCAAGAGAGGCATACTTCTTCAAAGTGAAATTTACTATCGTGGCTGACCCCTCTTTAAAGGAAGAGGTGTTGCGACTGACCAACCACTCCTAGCATGAGTTGAGATATGTCTCAATAAATTTTACCATGGCCTCCTTCAGTTTGGCCTAGTGTTGTTTCTCCAGGGCTTTGATGGCAGCTTAGTGAGCCTCACATTTCTTCAGCAAACTCTTCCAAAATCTCCCCGACATCCACCTACAGATGCTCCTTGCCCTTGAGAAGAGAGTTGTTTTTGAGTAGTTGTTGGCTCATCTCTGCCTCCAAAGCACTTGCCCTCTTCTTAGCAGCAGTCGCTTTGGCCTCCTCGGCTCGACTTTTTTTACCTGCAGTATCCAACTGACCAGTAGCTATGGCTAACTGATCCTAAAGCTTCTTGGCCTCGACCTTGGCATTCTGCTTCCCCATGGCCATCCTTTCAAATCTAGATGCCGCCTCAATCACACTGTGTAAGAAGTTGATGTTAAACCATGCAAGCGATCAAAAGAAAAAGAACCACAGCTATACCTTGGCTTGGCCACTAACATCGTAGATTTTATGGAAAACATGCTCCGCGAAGTGGATGTCAGCGTGAGCCTGACTCCGTTTATGTTGGGCTAAATCCAACCCTTCTTGCCCAAGATCCAGGCAACAGTCTTATTCGTGATGGATGAATATTTTCCAATGAGTTCCATGCTGGAGGGATGGCTCTAGCCCTCGGGCCACGAGGTGCTCAGGATGGGATGGTGTAGACACCCAATTTTACCACCCCCTCTGACTATGATGAAATACGGATCTTGGACGTGACTTCTTGCTTCCAATTGACAGAGATGATTGACTAAGGAAACCCAGAAACATCCCCGACCTAAAAAACCTCAGAAACCCCGCATAGGAGAAAAGAGGGTCCAATTTTGAATTTTTATATATAAAGAAATCTTGTTAAGATGAGTATAAGGATTGATAGTACTTGAAAATATGATTCCGAAGATATATGGTACGTCAAAATCGGATCGTCGAATCTCCCGTAATCTTCCTTGGAAAATTATATTTTTTCGTGTGTATGTCGCACGCACGAAAAAATATAATTTTCCAAGGAAGATTACAGGAGATCCGACGATCCGATTTTGACGTATATTTTTCCATGCACATATCGCATGCACCAGCTTGTGGACAGCAGCAGGCCTACCCACGTGTGCTCTCAGCCCAGCCTATTTGCAGCAGCAGACCAACCCGCATGAATGCCCCATGCACCTTACAAGTTAGTGTGCCCTATTACCAGCCTCCCGCACGTATCTGTGCTTACCCCGTACACCCCAACCCAGCCTTGTATGCCACCATCAATGGTCAGAATTTGTGTTCCATTGCCCTGATGAGTGAAGAGATTCTCTCTTCACCCGTTTGTGTATTTTACACTGTCCCGCTAGCATACCCTACTCCACAACCTCCCATTGGTCCAAAAAGGAATATTTTTACCTTATTGGCCCAAAAAATTTACCTTTCCCCCTATTTGCCAAAGAATTTTACCCTCCACCCCATTGGTCCAAATTTTTTTACTCTTGCCCCATTGGTCCAAAAAATCAATTTATGCCCCCATTGGCTAAGGGAATTCCCCTTCCTTCCCTATTAGTCCAAAAATTCTATAAATACCCCCCTCCCTTTGGTTTTTCACACCAAAACACTACAAGATTCCAAACCTCTTAGTGAGAGAAGCTCTGCCCTCTCTCCTCCCCTTTTCCCCTTGAGGTTTTTCAAGTCTTCAGAGACATCTTCATAAGATTCGAAGTATTCTTCAGATCTTCGAAGTGTTCTTCGAGCCTTCAAAACTCTTCAATCCTTTACTTTTTTGAGTGAGATTTTTGTGTAGGAAAAGTTTCCCCTTAGTCTCCCACCCCTTTCTTTGAGGTTATTCCAGTCTACAGAGAGATGTTCGTAAGATTCCTTCGAATCTTCGAAGTTTTCTTCGGGCCTTTAAATTTCCTCAACCACTTCGGTTTCAGCCCATCCCCAATAGAAGCTCTGCCTAAGTGTCATCTCAGCCTAGCTCTTCCATAGCGTATCCCCAGCTGAAGCTCTATCGGAGTCCCACCTCAGCCAAAATCCAAAAGTAACCGTTCCTAGTTGGAACTCTGTCCGAATATCATCACAATTAACATCTCTCGAGAAAGGAAGCTGGAGGTCAAGACCATCTTCTCTTGAGCCAGGAGAATCTAGAAAATACATTGTGCCTACATTAATCGGAGTCCCACCCCTCTTGACCCGAAACAAGGGTCAAGCACAGGTATAATTTCTTACCTAAATTAGTATGATGTAGACCTTATATAGACCTTGTTTTAATGTACATAGTTATTTAAATTCAGTCAATATACACATATGTGGTAACTTAGCCATACATGTGGAATAGGAATAATTGTGGAAAATATTTGTTATTAAGCATCTAGTAGGAAGACCGATTGACTCGATTAAGTCTAGTATCACCTCTGTCGCCTATTCGAGATTGTCTAACGCCAAGTGATTACAACCCAATTCACATAGATTCACATGATCCTGAATCACCCAAGGAAGCATGGGTCCACCCCATAGAGACCTTACAGACAGAAATGGCTGAGGTCAAGAGAGGAATAGCTCAGATATTGCATGTACTCCAAAACCCTTCCAGGGCTGAACCAGCACAAGCTACAGGAGTGTTGGATCAGAACGGACCTATGGGCCATTGTGGGAATTCTTCCTGAGTTGAATTAGGAGAACCAGAGCAAGTCAGGCCAACCGGTCAAAGAGAAGTTTCACCTACCTGTCCAAATGGTCAACGAGGGGTCTATTCTAGGGTCCCACCTCCCAGGGTAGTGATCGAAGATTAGGAAGAAGAGTTTGTAACGCATATCCGAATGGAACCTCCATAGATGGAGAGAGAAAGAAAATTTAGGAAGCAATTAGAGAAATTAGAAAATATGCTCCGAATCGAAAAGAGTTCGGAAAGCCAAGTAGTGGATTCTGATGAAATGAATTTCTTTTCTAGGGTAAGGATTCCTAAGAAGTTCAAATGACAAACCAAAAAGTTTGATGGGTCAGCGGACCCCAAGGCTCATCTCAAGGTCTTCCTCAGCATCACCAAGTCTTATGGACAACCAGATGGGATAAGCCATTATGTTAACCCTATCAGGACTATCACGAAGGTGGCTCACCAGGTTGGAATCTTCCCAAACTTAAAATTGGACAATGGTGGTGAAAGCCTTTACCAAGCAATACTCTTACAAAATTGAGGTGGATGTAAAATGTCGGGAGCTTGAGACATTAAGGCAACAGCCTAAAGAAGGATTCACCGCTTTCTTGATGAGGTTTAGGGATAAGGCCGCCAAGATAGCAGATCAGCCTTAAGAAGCACAGCAAGTAGAAATATTGATTGAAAACTTGTCAAAGCCTTATTATGATGTCCTTTACTATCAACATCTACAAACTTTTGATGTCTTGATAGCCACCGACACACATGTGAAAAACAAAATCCTAAGGGAAGGTCAATACCAAGGATCCTCCTAAGATGCAAGCAAAAACACTAGAGTTGGATGGAGAAAGGGTCCCAAGACCAATATGGTAGGTGCGGTTCAATAGTCAGTCTCACCTGTCACCTCTTCACAACCATTCGTGATACAAGCAGATACACCCTCCCAAAAGGCTCCTCGTCCAAGAAGGCAGTTTACTGATTTGGGAATACCTATGATAGTAGTGTATGAAAAGCTAAAGAAATAAGGATTGCTAAGGAAGGTGGCTCTAAGGGCAATCAGTAACCCTCCCCCATCTTGGTACAGTGATCATAAGTATTGTGCTTATCACACTCAGAAGGGGTATAACACTAAAAGATGTATAGGTCTCCAGCATGCAATCTAGGATTTGGTAGGTAACAGGACCATTGAAGTCAAGGTGAAGCAATCTCCTAATGTCAATACTAATCCTCTCCCGGATCATGGAACCGTCAACATGTTGGCAACAATGATGGATTGGAAAAATTGGGATCCTAAATTTTATGATCCAACCCATTTTATTAGGGATGCTAAGAAATATCAAGAGGAAAGGTATTTTGAATGGCAGGAGAAATTTTAGCTTGTGCAGAGATTCTCTCACCCTTCGGAATTAGTAAGGTATATTCGTGGATTCATTAAAGATGCTTGTCAAAAAGAGTGCGACTCCTTCTGAAGGGTTGTTCACATCCATCAGATGGATAAGAACTTTTGCATGTGAACAATTTAGATGAAGAATCAATAAAGAGTGACCCTACCCAACTCATTGAACCCCAGGCTCGGAAGAATCACATGAAAGCTCATGACTACAGGAGAGCCATGAGTAAAAAAGTTAGGACTTACGAGAAAGCCATTCATCCTTCCTCATCAATAGAAGAATCCACCGCAGCACATCTCCAACCTCCAGCATATCTCCAACCTTCACCATATTACCAACCTCCACCATATCATCAACCTTCACCTCATCATTAAGGAGAAGGAATTTCCTTATCTTATCACCCCAATCTTCATACCCTACCTCTCACATCACATCTCCTTCATTCCACCCTGCCTCATATCCCTCATCACTCTCATACCAATCCCATTCTCAAGGATTGGTATATAATCCAAAGGAAGGAAGGATGGATGGGTACAATTGGAAGGATATGCTTACACTACCAGACTCCCCAAAGATGACCTCATTAATAGGATCAGTGAATGCTTTAGGAGAAGGTTAGGAAGGTGATCCCACTTCTCTAATTCATCCCACCATGTCTCAAAAGGATAATCCAAAGAAGATTGAAGAAGTCACGAATGAATTTCTCAAAGCAGTGATAGCATTGTCAATGGGAGAACAAATTAAAGAGTACACCTTCCTAATCTACATCGGGAGTGACACAGAAGATGATGATTCTAGCCTAATCTATCTTTGAGCCAATGAGACCAAGTCTGGCTTAATAGAAATCTTTTGATCCATACGCTCTGAATACTACAAACGTTTGGACGCGGGAGAATTTGATGGTCAAGAGGAATCTGATGAAGAACCAAGTGAGGGAGAAATCAGAGAAAAAGAGGATGATGACGATGACGATGATGATGACGATGACGATGAGGACAAAAGCAAAGATAAGAAGGACGCAGATGACCCTAGTTCTCAAATTAATGATGAGTACCCAGATTGGGACGATTACCAAGGGCCTTGGCACAATGATGATGATGATGATGAATCAGGGTAATACTTATCCAGGGATCCAAGAGGATATTCTGTGTATGCAATTGGCAAAGATGACCTAATGATTGATCCCACAGATGCTATTCAGTCGGCACTCACGATTCACATAGAAGGGGGAGATCCGGTATCAGATTGAGAAGATAGTGAAGGGTATGAGATCACAATTGAAGGTGAAGCAAATCCTATAGCAGAACACAGGGCTTATGTCTATAATCATTTGGTTAACATCAAACTCAAGGTCGATGGAATTGATCGAATGTTAGGAGAAGTAGCCATCAGTGAACAATGCTACACCGAGCAGTTGATAGTCCTTGAGAAAATAAGGAGACATTCTATGCTTACAGAAATGATAGATATAGTAGTTACATAGCTTTCCAATGCAGTTAAGATGGTATGAGCCAGAGCTGTGGATATTTGTGGAGGACCTCGACCTCCTACTCCAAGTAGTGAAGAGGAATCTGAGGAGGAAGATGACCCCATGGTAGGGATAATTACCATAACAAGCAGTGATGATGAAGATTGTTATCCCATGGAGATCATCATGAAGAAACTTGCCAATGTGATGAAGACCAGAAGTGGAAGAGACTACAAGGGCTAGGCCCTAGCATAGAACAGTTAAGAACTAGTGGGGAAGGAACCAGTGTCTTGAAGAAAGAACCAAAAAATCTAGTGTTGGCTTAGCTCAAGAAGTCCCAAGCTAATATCTCGATTTGGGGATTGTTGATGGCCTCCCCTATGCATCGCAAAGCAGTTTTGAAGTCTCTCACCAATGTACAAGTGCCAATTGAGATAGATCTGGTACAACTCTCGCACATAGTAGGGGCAACATATACGGGACAGTCATTGATGTTTTTAGACTCTGAACTCTCCAAAGAATCCCAGCACAATAAGGCTCTACACATCACTGTAGAATGTTTGGATAAGGTGGTTCCCCAGGTTCTCATTGACAACGGGTCAGCTTTGAATGTTCTACCCTTGAGATCGAAAAAAAGTATTAGCATTAACCTGGAAGAGATGAGGCCATCAATCCAAACCATACAGGCATATGACAACATTAAGAGAAAAATCTTTGGCGTCTTCACCATCGTCGTAGTAATTGGCCCAGTGAAGTTTGATATTGATTTCCAGATCATTGATAGACTGGCATCTTTCAACATGCTTTTGGGAAGGCCTTGGTTATATCATGCAAAGGCAGTATCCTCTAATCTCTATCAGAAAGTGAAATTCATTCATGAAGGAAAGGTGATTATAGTAGCCAGAGATCCCTAAGTGGTGAACACCTTAGCCAACATTGAAAATGGAGAAGAACAAGACCAGGAAGTTCAACTTAGTGGTTTTGAAATAGAAGAAACTTATACAGCACTCACTAAGGAAATGTCAGATGAAAAGATTCTGACTAACTATGAAGTTATATAGAGTCTTCCGGTAAATCAGATGATGAGGAACATGCAATACTTTTCTGGGATGGGATAGGAAAAGTATCATCAGGGTGTTTCAAAATAACCTACTCCAGTGGTTAGCAAAGGAAAGAGTGGTCTTGGGTACATTCCTCAAACCCCCAGACCAAGGAGCAAGAATGGCAGAAAAGGGCAGAAGGTACTAAAGATGACTAGGAAAATCTTCGCCTCTTACTACCCTACTCTCAATGGGTACTTTGTAAGAGAAGGAGAAGATTTTCTCTTTTGTGAAAATGTTGAGCCATGGTTTGATGAAACCGTGGCAAAGATGCAACCAGGGTTTGAATTCTTTTAAGATGAGTTCAACTGGGTAACTTATGAGGTAGAACAACAGTAAATGCTAGCCTAAGAAAATGATCAAGATAGTTGTATCACCGAAATAGTGGAAGTAGCACTGATTGAAGATGGGTTCTCCTCTAACCATCCCATAACATTGATCCGGTCAAAGGAATTTCCAAGTCCCTGAGTACTCTTGAAGAGGAATGGAAAAAGAAGATAAGACTCGTCTGGAGTTCACAATTTCCCACGGACTTGAAAGGTCACATCTAAAAAAGCCACAAGCTCAGGAGTTACATGAGCTCTAGCCTAGGCATTTTAGAGGAAGAAGCACTTAAAGAAGCAAAGAAGAGCACAAAGAAAAATGGTTTGCATGTAATATGCCTGAATCAACTGCAATGGGAAGGTTCGTGGTGGTCAAAGATGTGACCAAGGCACTGGGATGGCATCGCTCAATAGGCTGGAAAAGATGGAATTTATAGAAAGAGGTTTGAGCAGTCTCCACCAATCTTCACCTCTCAAAAAGTTTGGCTTCCAAGAGCACGAGGTTGATCAGCTGGTATTTATGAAGAAATAGACACCTATCTAGAAGAACCATTGCACCATTGAAGAAATAGTAGCAACCTTCCTGGAAGACGAAAGAGGCCCATTGCCACATCTCCTTATCCATCGAGCTGTCAAACCACTCCTAAATTGGACTAGCATTAGGGAGGATTTCAAGTTTAGTCATGTTGCTGAGTCAATCAAACTGGATACCACTGATGAAAGCATTAAACCAGTCATCGAGTTTGTAGTCGAGTCAGTTGTTGAGTCTATTGTTTATGATTTCGTGTTGGCCTCCCCTCTTGAAGAGAGTCCAACGTCCGTGTATGTCTAGTCTGTTACTCCTTTCATGAATGAAATTTCTGATTTCGGGTATGACTTGCCTCCTTTTCCTAATGATGATCTTAATAAATATCAAGAGTTAATAAAACAATGCAAATCAAAGAAAGCCTAACTCATCCATGAGGATACCCGGGTTATTAATTTAGGAACCAACCAATGCCTTCGAGAGGTAAAAATTGGCACCACCCTAGACAATGAAGAAGTAGAATAGATGATCAGTCTTCTGAAGGAATTCACCGAAGTCTTTGCTTGGTTATATGAAGATATGCCTGGTATAGACCCTGATATTGTGCAACACCGCTTGCTGACCTACCCTAGGGCAAAGCCGATCAAATAGAAGCTCAGAAGGATGCATTCAAAGTGGAGTGAGAAGATTAGGGAATAAGTAGTAAAGCAATGGAATGTAGGGTTCTTACAAGTGATAAAATACCCCCAATGGTTGGTCAACATTGTACCGATGCCAAAGAAAGATAGCAAGGTACGAATATGCATAGAATTTTAGGATCTTAACAAGGTAAGCCCTAAAGATGACTTCCCATTATCTCACATTGATGTATTGGTTGACAACACGGCAGGGCATGCCTTGTTATCATTCATAGATGGATTCTCGAGGTACAACCAAGTAAGCATGCACCCCGAAGATTGGGAAAAGATAGCTTTGACCACTTTGTGGGGAACCTATTGTTATAAGGAGATGCCTTTTGGACTGAAGAATGCTAGGGCAACTTATCAGAGAGCAACCACGGCCATATTACATGACATGATGAACAAAGATGTCAAAGTCTATGTGGATGACATGATAGTGAAGTTACAGGATCGACAAGGGCACATTCCCATATTAAGATGATTCTTTAAAAGAATCAAGAAGTATCAGCTGAGGTTGAACCCTTAGAAGTGTATCTTTGGGGCAACAGTAGGAAAATTGTTAAGGTTCTTGGTGAGTGAAAGAGGCATTGAAGTCAATCCTATCAAGATCAAGGCAATTCAAGAAATGCCCACGCCTCACACTGAGAAGCAGATACAAGGATTCTTGGGTCACATCCAATATATCAGCAGATTCATAGCTCAGTTGACTGCAATATGTGAACCAATCTTCAAGTTGTTGAAGAAGGATCAGCCCACAAAATGGAATGATCAATGCCAACAAGCTTTTGATAAGATCAAAGGATACCTTATGAACCCACCAGTATTAACACCACCAGTGGAAGGAGAACCACTTCTATTATACTTATCAGTGGGAGAATATTCCATGAACTCATTGCTAGCACAAAAAGAGATGAAAAAGGGGGCAAAGCATGTCATATATTACCTCAACAAAAAGTTCCTGGAATATGAGACACGGTGGAAAAAACCTATGCCACACTGATTTGGGCGACGAAAAGGCTGCGACATTACATGGTAGCTTATCCAGTACGTTTAATCTCAAGGATGGATCCAATCAAGTACCTCTTTGAGAAACTAGCTCTAACAGGAAGGGTGGCTCGGTGACTGTTTCTGCTATCAGAATTTGACATCACCTATGTTACTCAGAAATCTATCGAGAGGCAAACCATAGTTGATCATTTGGCTGCCCACCCCACAGAAGATGGAAGAGCCCTGGATGATGCCTTTACTGATGAAGAAATCATAGCAATAGAAGAATAAGACATAGCTAATAAATGGCAATTGTTCTTTAATGGAGTAGCTAACCAAAAGGGGTGTGGTGCGGGAATATTGCTTGTCACTTCTGACGGTCTTTATTTTCCTTCATCATTCCACCTTGATTTCCCTTGTACCAATAACATTGCTGAATATGAAGCTTGTGCCTTGGGACTCGAAACTACCCTAACCATCGGGGTGAAAAGGATCAAGGTTTATGGAGATTCATCCATTGTCATTTGTCAGACGCAAGGGAAGTGGAAGACCAGAGATGAAAAGTTGAAACCATACCAAGAACATCTGGAAGAGGTGATTGAACACTTTGATAAAATCTCATTCGAATACTTCCAGAGAGATAATGATAGGTTTGTCGACGTCCTTGTGACCTTGACATCAATGATAGAATACAACCCTATGGCTAGGGTCCGACCATTCTTAGTAGAACAAAGAAAGAGGCCTATTTATCACAAGTCGGTGAACTCTCTCACTATAGATGGTCAGTCTTGGTTCGCTCATATTGTGGATTTTATCAGAGGAAGGAAATACCTGGTTGAAGCCATAGAAAGAGAAAAGAAATTTCTAAGAAGACATGCCACCCAGTTTATCCTTCAAGAAGACTTATTGTACAAGAGGTCCTATGACAAAATACAGTTGTTATGTGTGGATGAAGAACAAGCTACAACCATCATAGAGGAAATTCATCAAGGCCTCTGTGGACCCTATATGAATGCCAAGATGCTTGCTAAGAAGATTCTCAGGCTAGGATACTATTGGAATACAATGGAAGCAAATTTTGTGGCCTTTATCAAGAACTGCCACAAATGTTAGATATTTGTTATTATCATACATATCCTACCAACGAAGTTTCACTCGCTCAGTTCTCCTTGGCCATTCTTTACTTGGGGCATTGATATAATAGGGAATATCAACCCCAAAGCATCTAATGGGCATAAGTTCATCTTGGTAACTGATGATTATTTCACCAAGTGGGTAGAAGCCCAGTCATATGCGGTCCTCACATCCGCTAAGGTGGCAAAATTCATCTAAGAAAATATCATTTTTCGATATGGAGTACTCAAGAGTTGATATCAGATCAGGGAACCCATTTCTAGGGTAAGACTGATAAGATTTACGCAAAGTTTAGTATCAGAAGGCACCACTCTACCACTTACAGGCCACAGACCAATGGAGTAGTAGAAGCAGCTAATAAAAACATCAAGATGATCTTATAGAAAATGGCTGAAACACATAAGGATTGGGTGAAAAAGTTGCCACTAACTTTGTGAGCATATCGAACCACTGTATGATCCCCGACGGGGGCAACACCTTTCTCCTTGGTACATGGGCTTGAGGCGGTGCTACCTGTAGAATTCCTAGTACCATCACTAAGGGTGCTTCTTGATAGTCAGTTACCTGAAAGAGAATGGGTGAAGGCCAGACACGGTGAGCTTAACTTTCTTGATGAAAGGCGAATGAAAGCCATGGGCAACCAAAAGAAATATCAACTGAGAATGACAAGGGCCTTTAACAAGAATGTGAAGCCTCATCACATAGAAGAGGAGGAACTTGTTCTTCGAGGGCAAAGAGCCCCAATTCATGACCCAAGAGGGAAATTCAGGCCCAATTGGAGTGGCCCATTCACTGTCAAAGATATTCAACCAGGTAAACCTATGAAACTCATAGACCACAATGGCAAAGAAATACTTGGACTAGTCAACACAGATCAACTCAAGAGATATTATGACTAATAGGGTGAATAGCCCGAACTACGTCAGACCTAATTCCTCTCAAGGGATATGTAAACAACTTGACATGTGCAAGTGTCGTCTCAACCAGGTCAAGGCAATAAATTGGTTCCTAGTTAATAATCAAGGTATCTAAAAAGATCATCATAGCTTGTGTCCCCTAAGAATCGCCATTTGGCATACAAGACCATTAGACTTTCGTTATCCATTTATGATCCTCTAGATTCGTATCCTAAATTCCATCTGTCGAAAGTCGCCACCTGGCACTAGTATGTCAAGGCCAGTTCATTCCCCATCCTTGATTAGTCAAAAAATATATATATATATGTTTCATACAACAGTGGTGAAGGTTTGGTTGTGTTATTAGCTAATGAGTAATACTTGGTACATCATCGTCTTCCCTTTTGTTTGTGATGGTTGCAGAAAAATTCATGGACTTATTGGATGAGACATTGAGAAAATGGACCTTGGACATAAACATGAGGGCACCAAGATTACTAGAATCAGTGAATATGTTAATACTCAGTTGGATCGGGTGCATAAAGCTACATCATAATCTGCTCTGACAGATGCCTCAGCATTGGGATGTTGATCTTCATATATTTCGATTTTGGTTGGTTGAGATCTATCCAACTCTCGAGGAATTTTGAGTTTATACGTTACCTCCACCTAAGAGCAAGTTGATTCAACCATCTTTGAAGAAAGATCACTCAGAAGAGATTCAAAACTTTTTTCGGATGGGAAAAGAAGGAAATGAAACAATTCATCAGATATGGAAAGATAGATATTCTTAAGGTGGCCAGGATCTTCATTAAATACCTACCACTAGGGGAAATCCATCAGCAAAGGTCACAGGATGCTTATCTACTATGCATGATAGCTCGCTATGTTCTCCGAACTCCGGGACGGGGTGCACCAATTGTCCTAATAGAAGTGATAAAGCAATTGAAGAATGGAAGAGATATCATTCCCATAATCCTTATAGAGACATTTAAAGGACTTGATGACATGAGCCATAGCCATAGGTTCGGACTTGATCATTATCACGGAAGCCCCACCATTATCCAACTATGGCTACTTGATAAGCTGAAGCTAAACAGGCCATTAAAAGAATGTCGACTCGGAGCTCTTTGCCACCAGGAAAGGAGGGAAGCCAGGGAGTTCAAACTCATTGTTGATTGGAAAGAGTACCTACAAGGAACAACTACAAAGGACATTGCATGGAGATGCCCAGGGAAGCCGCAGGAGGATTTTCTAATAAAGACCCCTGGATACAATTACATTAGGCTGATGGGATTGACTCATACGTCTTTTTACTTGCCCACTTATATCAGCCGACAGTATGGACTGGAAGCAGGCGACCCCGAGGAGTTGGTGAACTTTTACCCACCCCAAGAATTGTCTCCCTATATTGTTACCTATCTATCCCGTTTATGTTAGGGAAGTCATTTTCTTGTAATTCACTTGGTAGCAAAATGAGGAAATACTTGAATTTTCGTGTTATCCCGATTGCTCTATTGAAGTCTTAAGTTGTGGAATTAATTTTGCCTAAACATTCCTAAACCATAAATAAAAGGAAATTTTCTTTGTGCCAAATATAGGTTTGCATTCATAAAATGCTAAAATAAAAAAAGTGAACAAACAGGGGGAGAGAAAAGAAAAAGGAAAAAATATACAAGTGTTTGTGCTTATAGGAACTACAGGAACAGATCCCTAAGGGCCGAAATCCTCATCTGAATCATCCTCTGAGTCACCCACATGGAATGAGGAGGAGCTCGTGGATGCCAGTCTAGTATTCTCCAGTCTCTGGGTCAAATTTTAAATCAATACATGCTGCTGGGCATTCTTCTGCTGGTAAGAGCTAACATGGCTCTCCAAGGCAACAATCCTTTCACCCTAAGAAATATAGAACAAGATCAAGAAGAAGAGTAATGAAAGAAGAAGGGCAAAAGAAAAAAGAAATAGAAAATGCCTTGGTGATCATCGCCTCACATAAGCCATAATGCATCCTCTTAATCTAAGAATAGACCTCCGAGGACACCTTAAAAAGAGCGTATCAGTCAAAGGAGGTCGAAAGTCAATTGAGGGATGGTTAGATACTTACATAGTCGTAAGGAATGGGTAGCCCAAGGGAAGCATCTACATCTGTTCTCTGCTCCAGAAGATGAGGGAGGCTAGGATTGGCTACGTTGGGGTAGCACCAACCTGGGAAGCCATGGAAGGGGATGGTGGCTATCCTGAGGGACCCACCCACACTAGTAGAGGGTCTAGTTTGCGATGGACCAGTAGCACTGACATGTGATTGAAATGTAGAAAGATCTACACATCATGTTCTCCCCTGAAAGAACATCAGTCAAGACTAAGGCAAAAAGAAATTAAAGCATGAAGGAAATAATTAAGAAAGGGCAACATACCACTGAACCATCAGGGCTAAGAGGGGTGCATACTGTCATCTCCTCAAGGAAGGTTTTGTAGTCCCTATCCCGGTAAAGGAATGAATCATCACATACTCCACCAGCCAGCCTCTCAATCTGGTCAGTAGGAATGCACTTTGGACAATGCATAGTGGGAGGAGGAAGACAAGGAGAAAGGTGTGCCTCCAAATCAGACCACTGGGGTACAACTTTCTCCCCAAAGTACCAGGCATAGCCCCATATGCCCCTGAATAGGACCCGATTCTCAGATAGGAACCTAGCCAAAGTGACTTCATTAAGGTTTGGGAATGTAAGAGGCTGGAATGACCTCCAAGTGACCTAGGAATCCAAGAAGAAGTACAGCACAGGACGGAAGGAAATCTAATGACAAATATGGCATACCTCGGTAAGGCCATTGAGAAGAGAACAAGCAGTGGTCCCCGGAGGATGGCGCTGAGCCCTAAGTACCCGACTGTTTTCCCATCTTGTGACTATGGGAAAGGGTAATGCTCGAGGGTCCTTCAACCTGGGGGCTATAATCTCCAGATGCTCAAAGCACCAGGGCTGATTTAAAAGATCAAAGTGAGGAAATGCAACCAAATGAAAGGAAGTGAGTACAAGGATTACCTGGAGAATGTAGCCTGCTCCCTTGAGACCTCGGTTTCCATATGATAACAGGTCTAGGGTCCGTAAAAGGTTTGTATAGGCCGCTCTGTCCTAATCCCAAGAGTCTATCTCCTGAAGATTCTAGAAAAAGGCTACCAAGCGAATATCCACCCCTACTCGGAGATCACTGAAGAGACACTGACCCACAGAAAACAAAAGGAAAGAGCGGGTCACCTGTGCAATGTTGCCAGGGCTTACCCCCAGGCCAGTTCTCCACCAACATGCATTGATCTCACCAAGGTGGATATGTGTCTGATCAACTGTAATGTCAATGCCTGTCAAGTCTGCGAACTCTCTGACTATCGGAGTCTCAAGAAGGGTCAAGGGTCTCCCACCAAATGGCATGCCTATCAAGGCATAGAAGCACAAGGGCATGATGGTGATCTCGCCAACAAGAAGATAAAAGGAGTGGGTACTCGGCCACCATCGTTCCATCAAGGCCCCTACCAATGCCGGACTGAATTTCCTGGTCTCTATGAAAGCTAATCGACTTAAGCAAGATGAGTCAACCATCTCATTTACTCTATGGGGAAGTATCTTGTACCATGCCCGAACCATGTTCGGATGGCCATACCGGGCCAAGGTTGGCGGTACCCCCCCTTCATGCTAATAAAAGTAGCAATAAAAATGATAAATGAAAAAAAATAAGAAAAAAAAATGAATGAGCAAACAATGAATGAAATGTAAAGACTTACCCAAGAGCCCTATACTGAGTTACGGATATGGTTCTAAGTGTTATGGAGAGTCTGTCTAGAGTACCAATCTATAAGGCCTCATCCCTTTGAGAAGAATTGCTACAACTAGGGGTGTCAATATCTAAACCAGACCGGTTAAATCGGACCAGACCAAACCGATTAAGCCCGTCCAAACCAAACCGGTGGCTTATTGGGCCGATTTTGGTTTGTATTTTAAATTAAATCCAATCTCAATTCGGTTCGGGTTAGACAATTGGGCCACCGAAAATGCCAGAAATATGCATCGAAACCGAAACCAATCCAAACCGACCCGAGATAAAACCGAACTTAAAACTTACTAACCTAAGTGGGCCAACACTCAAGTGGGCGAAGCCCAAGTGTCCAACCGGACCAACACTAGCCCAAGTGCCCAAGCCCAACGTTTATCAACTATTCAACTTCAACCTATCAAAACCCAAGTGCCCAAGCCCAAGTGCCCAAGCTAATACTGGTTTAAAAAATCGATCCAAACCGAAATGAACTTGATAAATCCAAACCGGTACCAACCCAAACCCAAAACGCACCGAAGCCGACACCGGACCGAAATCGATAAATCCTTAATGGGGCGGTTTCGATTAGTTCCAAAGTCACACCGAAACCGGTGGAACCGAACTGAAACTACACCAACCTGGACCGTTGACACCCCTAGCTACAACCATCCAACTGGACTTCTTCACAAGTCTTTCTCTTTCTTCTTTCAGTCATATTTTTCAAAATTACAAAACCCCCAAGAAGTTCCCCAATTTGCACAAAAACCCAAAAAGATGTCAAATTCCCCAAAGGACTCCTTCCTCAAGAACCATGAAGATATTTAAGAGAAATATGAAGAACTTCATGGAAAATCTTAAGATCTTCGAAAAAAATTTGAAGAAACCCAAGAAAATGCAAAAAGGATCGGATCTTCGAGAAGATTCCAAAATCTGAGCTCACTCACTCACAAATCGTTCCCAACTCAAAAAACTTGGAATAGTGAGTAAACAGGAGGGGGGACCATTTTTTCCCCAAAAACAAACAAAAAAAATTGAGATGCTAATTCCAAGAGTTCTTACCACCAAAAAACAAAATTCAAAATGTTTTTGTGGTAGGCAAAAGTTAAAATCACATAGAAAGTAAAATCTACTTGGTAGATAAAAACACATGAAAGTGGAAGGTGAAATTAGTAGGTAAAAGTAGACGGTAAAATCAAAGTCAAAAAAATCAAAGAATCAAGATTCCAAATCAAAGTCAAAAAAATCAAAGCGCAAAGATTCCAAATCAAAAGACAAGAATCAAGATTCAAAAAAAAAATTCAAAGCTCAAAGATTCCAAATCAAAAGCTTAAAGATTCTAACTCAAGAGCCAAGTTTTCAAGGGCTACAATGCAAATCCCAATTTCATTAACTCGGCCCCAGGCGGCCCAATTTCATTGACCCGACCTCAAGCGGCCCAATTTCATTGATTAGACCCCAGGTGGCCCAATTACATTGACCCGGCCCCAGGTGGCCCAATTTTATTGACTCGGCCCTAGGTGGCTCAATTTCATTGACCGGACCTCAAGTGGCCCAATTTTATTGACCCAGCCCTAGGTGGCCCAATTTCATTGACCCGGCCCCAGGTGGCCCAATTCCATTTTCCTAGCCCCAAGTGGCCCAATTTCATTGATCCGACCCTAGGTGGCCCAATTTTATCAACCTGGCCCTAGGTCCAAATTGCATTTACCCGGCCCCAGGTGACCCAATTTCATTTATCTGACCCCAGGTGGCCCAATGTCATTAACCCGACCCCCGGTGGCCTGATCTCATTATTGATTTCCTCAGACTGGCACATGGAAGCCCATTTAGGAAAAAGACAAGTACTAACATCTTTTACAGGATTGGAATAGCAGCGAATTTCTTTCTTACAATCGGCCGCCCAGGTAAGTCTTAAGACTTTAAAGTAGTTAAGAGATATTACCCATTGCATTTTCAACTCCGTCATTGAGCAAAATGATGGTAGTACATGCTCTGGGTGACAGAATATGGTCGTTCTTTTCTTTACCCTTCGGCCATTGGAATAGACCTCGGCCAAAGAGGGGCATTTTGTAGATACCCAATTTTATCATCCACTCCGGCTATGATGAAATGCGAATCTTGGACGTGACTATTACTTTCGATTGACAGAGATGATTGACTAAGGAAACCCAGAAACATACCCTACCTAAAAAAACCCTGGAAAACCAGCGCGAGAGAAAAGTGGGTCCAATTTTGACTTCTCATATATGAAGGAATCTGTTCAAGATGACCATACGGATGGCTAGTACTCGGAAGTATAATTTCGACCATATATGGTACATCAAAATCGGATCATCGGATCTCTCGTAATCTTCCCTAGAAAATTATATTTTTTCATATGCATGTCGCGCGCACCAGCCTGTGCACAGCAACAGGCCAGCCTGCGCATAGTCGCAAGCCAGCCCACAGCCCAGTCCATACGCAGCCACATCCGCAGCCCAGCCCAGCCCAGCCCAGCCCGTGCGCACCCACGCCCAGCCTGTGTGTAGCAATAGACCAACCCGTATACATGCCCCAAACACACCTAGCCAGCCTTGTGTGCCATCGTCAATGGTCAAAATTTGTCTTCCACTACCTCGGTGAGTGAAGAGATTTTTTCTTCACCCGTTTGTGCATTTTACACTATCCTGCTAGTATACCTTACTCCACAACCTCCCATTGCTCCAAAAAGGAATCTTTTTACCTTATTGGCCTAAAAATTTTATCTTTCCCCCCATTGACCAAAGAATTTTACCCTCTACCACATTGGTCCAAAATTTTTTACTTTCACCCCATTGGTCCAAAAAAATCACTTTATGCCCCCATTGGCTAAGGGAATTCCCCTTCCCTCTCTATTGGTCTAAAAATTCTCTAAATACCCCCGCTCCCTTTGGTTTTTCACACCAACAAACCATAAGATTCTAAGCCTCTTAGTGAAAGAAGCTCTGCCCTCTCTCCTCCCCTTTCCCCCTTTGAGGTTTTTCAAGTCTTCGGAGAGATCATAAGATCCGAAGTTCTTCGGATCTTTGAAGTGTTCTTTGGGCCTTTGAAACTCTTCAATTCTTTGCCTTTTTGAGTGAGATTTTTGTATAGGAAAAGTTTTCCCTTAGTCTCCCACCCCCCTTTTTGAGGTTCTTCCAGTCTACGGAGAGATCTTCATAAGATTCCTTCAAATCTTCAAAGTGTTCTTTGGGCCTTTGAAGTTCCTCAACCACTTAGGTTTTAGCCTATCCCCAGCAAAAGCTCTGCCGGAGTGCCATCTTAGCCTAGCCCTCCCATAGCCTATCCCCAGTGGTAGCTCTGTCGAAGTGCCACCTCAGCCAAAATTTAAAAGTAATTGTTCCTAGTTGGAACACTGTCCAATTATCATCACAGTCAACATCTCTCGAGAAAGGAAGTTGGAGGTCAAGACCCTCTTCCCTTGAGCCAGGAGAATCCAGAAAACAGCTCGTGTAGGCATTAATCGGGGTCCCACCCCTCTTGACCCGAAATAAGGGTCAAGCACAGGTATAATTTCTTACCCAAATTAGTATAATGTAGACTTTATATAAACCTTGTTTTAATGTACATAGTTATTTAAATTCAGTCAATATACATATGTGTGATAACTTAACCATACATGGCAAATAGGAATAATTGTGGAAAATGTTCGTTCTTAAGCATGTAGTAGGAAAACTGATTGAACCGGGTAGATTGGGTGCCTAATACCTTCCCAACTCTATTACCTGACACTTAACCTAAATCTCTAGACCATACCAACTTTCGGGCCCTCTTCTTAGGAGTTGGACCCACCCCTGGGTCCTAACCCCATAATCCTAGGTGGTGATCCAAACCCTTTTACATAATCTTGATCCCCGTATTGGACC
Organism: Macadamia integrifolia; assembly: GCF_013358625.1. Classification (NCBI taxonomy): domain Eukaryota; kingdom Viridiplantae; phylum Streptophyta; class Magnoliopsida; order Proteales; family Proteaceae; genus Macadamia; species Macadamia integrifolia. The sequence continues at coordinate 191,577 of NW_024870525.1, read as the reverse complement.
ATCATTAAATCCCTGTCTCGAATGATGAATTTTACACTCTTGTGAAGTAGGCCTCCATGTATCTCCGGGCAATGATATAGTAGTGCAGGGCACTCATGGTAAGCACACACGACACACCCCTTCCTCAAGAAAGAGAAAGAGAGGAGAGAGGACAGAATGAATGCAAGTCCTTTTCCCTCCCCAAAAGGGGAGAAGAGAGATCTCATTTCTAGCCACTACCCTCACAGATGGCAGCAGACTTGGCCCTGACCTCAGTAGGGTCAGGAGAGGACCCATCTTCTCTTTGTCCCTTCTCGTCCTCTTGGCCATGCGGAGTAGGTTGATTGAGCAGTTGAGGAGAAGACTTGGGCAGAGCCAGACCCTTATCCTTTGCTCCTACAGGTAGTGTCCCCATCTTCTCATTCTCCTTCATCGACCCTTTCTCTTTGTTGGGCTCCTTCTTCACTAGGTATTCTTTCTCCGCCCTGATCGCCGTAACTTCATCTTTCTCCACCTAAGCCAAAGCGAAAGTGTTTGTCTATTTAGCCTTCACCGCAGTCTTCTCCTTAACTATCTTGGTTGCTTGCTCAGAGGTCTTGGTCCTCTGTGCCTCGATTGTCATGGCCTCAAGCTTCTTCTGATCAAACTGAACATGCACCACTACAAAGAAGAGAAGAAAAACCAAGGAGTGAGAACTACATGAAATAAGGGAAAGGAGACATGAAAAAAAAAAAAGAGGATATATGTAATAAAGTAAGGGTGTGCCAAGTCAAGAACCCTCAACCTCTTCTGGGACGTCGTTGAGTTCCCACTCCCATAGGAAGTCTTCCTTCTGCAGCATCCAAACATCCATGGCCTCTCCATCTAGGCATATTTGGACTGTCTGATACTCTTCTTCCTTAAAGACTGGGGCTCGTTTCAGCTTCTTGAGGGAGGGCTTGGACCAGGTGCACTTGAATGGATTCCCCGGCATGGCTACAAAGAAGAACTAGCTCTTCCACTTCTTTACCGGAGTGGGCATATGGGTGAAGAACTGGATAATCCCATAGGGTTGCTTCTTGTCCCGGCGGGTGAAGTAATACCACCCTATGACATACTTCTTCAAGATAAAGAAATGGTAGAAAGCGCAGAGGGCCACATATTATTTTAACTTCGAGATGAAGACATCAAATCCGAACAAGATCCTCCAAGAGTTTGGCATCAGCTGATTGGGTGCTAACTCCCAGTAATTAAGGATTGTGCAGGAAAGGTGAGGAACTGGAATTTCAAGGCCATTAAGGAAGCCACCTCATAGAGGGCCACCTCATCCTCGTTCGAGTCCACAGACTCCCTATCGTTAGGAACCCACATCACCACATCGTCAGGTATCCCAAACCTCACTCTCATGCTATCTAGGACTTAATCGAAAGGATCCCCTAAATCTTGCTGGCGGCATGACATAACCCAAAAGATGAGGTCGAGCCTTCATCACTACTTTCCTCTACAGAATTTGTCTTGGCACTACTATCCAAAGACTCAGAGCCACTAGGGGAGGTGCCCTCCCTGGAAGAAGTTGCATGTTCCTCAGGGTCGGGTCGAACACCATACGAAGACTCAGGCCTAATCATAGCTAGGGGTGGAGGTTGATTAGTCATAACTTCATCAGAAGGAGGCTTAGTTACATGGCTACTGAGTTGACTAGGGGCATACTGAGGCAAATCAAGAGAAGACTAAGTGCGAGCCATAACTTAAATAACTTACTACCTGAAAAAAGGAAGACAAGTCGAAGTTACACCAAAAGAAATCCGACCTTAAAACTGCTTTAGAGTACTGAGCCGAACACCTTACCGAGACGATCCAAGCTTCAATAATATAGCTACAATAAAAAGTAAAGGTCGGAGGCTCATCTATTTATAGTATCAAAGGCGGTGCATTTGACGACCTAGATTTTTTAGAATGAATAGCTACGATCAAGGGACATTTGGCATGCCCAATGCTCCTCGAACGGATGGCACCATATGGCGATCAGAATGGAATTTACACCGAAAGTGTGACAAATGACTACTACATTTAATGCTTGTTGATTTGCTTAAAGGATCAACTCAAAGCCCTCTATACTCTAGTAAGTTGACCCGACCTGCCAAAGTGGAGGGCTTATGATGAGCCTGAAAGTGTACACGGCTCAGAACTGTCACGTCCTAACATCATCCCAAATCTTAGGGGCCAAGCCTTCAGCTCGATGATTGAGAAATAAAGTAATACCACAAGCACATGAGTCATGTATAGCTATGGGTCTCACAAGTAGGTGAGTTCTATAAAAAATTCAGTTTTAACCTAGGCAGAATGTACTGACTAATGGTGTTGTCACAATTAAAGTAAACTAAACTAACAATGGTGAAAGGCAAGAACTAACTTTGGAATTAAATTAAACTAATAACTTAATTAACATACAATAATAAAGTGAAATTAAGATTAATGTGAGAATGAATTAATGAACCTAAAATCAGACAAGCACTAGAGAGGTGTGAAATTATGATCTGGGGAAGCACTTAGAAATTAGAATCCATTATGAAATTTACGAAAAATCTACAAACAATCTAGCCCTATATCACATGATTGAATAGGTCAATAGGAGATATGGATTTTTAATCTAATGTCCCATGAGTTAATCAACACATACATAGCATTAGATCTTAAGCAAGACCATATTGGAAGTTGGCAACTACACATATGAAAGATAATCAATGTCATACATAATTTTGATTTTGCAATAGGGTTTTGGTTACAAGGAATTATGAAAATGGGCATCAATTGCTTACAAGTTGTTCTTTATCTCATGGTTTCATCCAATCCCCAAGTTACAGGATTTAGTTAACAATGGTAATAAAGAATGATGAAAAATAACTAGAAGATGGACAAGACATGATATTAAATTAAGAGGAATTATCACTCCCCTCCCCTGAACTTTAGTGAAATATCAAGTTCCCCCACGATGTTTTAATTAATTCACTCCCCTCCCCCAAAATTAAAAGATTCTATCACGTATTAGTACCTGTTAGTTTTTGCTGTTAAGTGACTAGTAAATACCTAAACTACCCCCAATGACTAGTAAATACCCAAATTGCCCTCTAATAAGAAAAGAAAATCGCTCCAAGTGAAGACTTCTTGAACGAGTCTTCTTCACCATCACTACCTCCTTCCCCGTTGTTGTTCACCGTTCTTGTTGCAATCGTCACCACCCACAGTCTCGACTCTCCTATCTTACTATCGATGCTCATCGAGAAGCCAGCAACCAAAGCCCTACTCTTCAATCGAATCACCCTTTTTTAGGAGAAAAATATGTCAAAGAGGATCTGAACAATTCTAGGGTATGTTGTTCTCTTTGATTTGATACTTCTATAATTGAATATCTTAACATAATCGAGTGATACCAGCTTGCCTACCAGTCTAGATGGAAAATATTTCTGCCATCACTGGATGAACTAATTTATCCAAATATGATCCTAATCAAGATATTACTGAAACTGAGTTTTATACTTTACTAACAGAATAAAACACTTTTTACTAATTATGGGAGGGGACTAAGAAATCAAATAACATAATGAACTACAACTTGGCTGTTTGGGTAGATGATTGAATATTAATACATAGTTAATGGTTGGAAGTGGTAGAGATGATCGGAATCCCAAAACAAAATGGGTTGTTGGCATCATAGAGAGCCAATTAAGGTCCCCTAAAGAATCAGGATTTGGTCCCCGATCGTTCCCAAAAAATTCGGCCACAACTGCCTAACGACCCCTTGGTTTTCTCTATCTTCTTCCCTCATAGTCATGCTCTACTGATCTCGTAACTGATTTTAGTATTTCTACATTGTCACTCCACCCTATAATTCACTGCTCTGTTTCTTCTTCCCCACCTCCTTCTCCCTGTCTCACTCATTCATCGTCGGATTTAAACAATCGACTACGGAGCACAACAATGAAGAAGGACCAACGGTGACGGTGAGCGGCAACAGTGAGAGGTGATGGTGAGAGGCGACGGTGAGAGGCAACGGTGAGCGGCGACGGTGAGAGGTGATTGTGAGAAGTCCTCCTTTTAATTGATTCACTAGAGGGCATTTTGGAAATTTTAAAAATTTTACTAGTCACTTAACAGCAAAAACTAACAGGTACTAACGAGTGGTAGAATCTTTTCATTTCGGGGGAGAGGAGTGAATTAATTAAAAAGTCATAGAGGAATTTGATATTTCTCCAAAGTTCAGGGGAGGGGAGTGATAATTACTCTTAAATTAAATCTGAAATTAAAAAGAGAATAAAAAGAAATACTTTACTAAATATGTATTATAGAAACTCAAGCTTCTAGAATTCTAAACTTCAACTTCAATCTTTACTTACAACTTAAGAAAAAGATTGTGAATTAGATATTTATATATAGGTTAAGGGAGAGTATTAGAAACAATGGAAAGAGAGAAATACGTACAAGAGAAGAAAGAGGGAGAGTTAGAAACAAATTAGAGGAGGGAGAGAGATATGTTCAAGAGAAGTAAGAGGGAGAGGGAGGAGAGATAATTTATTTATTTAAAATCCTAAATTTCAACTTAATAGAAAAGGGTTTTTCGGCTATGTCTCTCCATCCTGACCCCGGACTAACCCAATTTGAGAATTAAAGATGCATCATTTTAAATTACGAATGCAAGGAGCCTAATATCCAATATGTTCAAGAGAACTCCTCAACTTTCAAAATTACCATCATACCCCTACACTGCTATTCTCAAACTTGTGCACGTCCTCGCTTGTCCGATTCTTCTTTGTTGCTCAATCTCTTGGACAAACTTCTAATTTGAGGTGAAATTTCTATTTTTTTCCCTTAATTGCTTCAGTGAAAATTCTTCTCATCTTGCCCTTGATTGAGGTGATCTATGGGGAGACTGGTGTCTAGATTGCATCAAATCCTCCCATTTAGCATCTTTTATGTGCATAACCCTATAATATGCAAATATGAGAAAATCAAATTATGCAGTCACTTTAATTATAGATCTGGAATCAAAATACTAAATTAAAATGACAATGGATGTATAAAATACGAACTAATCACTCGACAACAAGAAGTCTGAGCCACTTGCCTGGAAACTACAAGGTCACCCTTCTTCTTGGCCATCTTGGGGCCGAGCCTTTTGCCTACCCATCTTGGGATCGAGCCCTCTGCTCGGCCATCATAGGGCCGAGCAAGACCACCGTGCATTCTGCTTGGCCATCTTGGGGATAAGCCCTTTGCTCAACAGTCTAAGGGCTGAGCCTTCTAGATGAGCCTTTTGCTTGGCCATCTTGGGGTGAGTCATCAGCAAGGACCAAGATGCCATTAACCGCACTTGACATTTAAGGCACAATCTTGAAAATCCCACACTGCCAACTTAGAAGATCTCACTAGCTTAACTAATCCTTAACAGATCTTATACCTTGCTTCACAATGATACTAGTACACCAAGGATGTTGCTCAATTAAGGACTCTCCAAATAAGGAGTCTACATCCGAAATATTAGCTTTAAATTAGGGGCAAATCCCTTAATGGAATCCTGTGCTCTCAGAAAAAAGAGGATATTCCTAGGATCTTCCCTCAAGACAAGGAGTCAGTTTTCTTATCAAACACTTGCCAATTACGAACTCTCCATAAACTGCCACCATCCACTGCCTATAAATATCAAGGTAAGCCTTTGAAAAAGGTATCAATTCTTTTACTTGGAATTTATCTATTGCAAGTTTTTTTACTTTGACATCTGAGAGTCCCCCGCCAGATCAGCTTGGCACATTCTCTCACTATTTTTCTTTGCTTGCTTGGGAATTCTGCCAGTCAGATTTAGCAACATTACTATCTAATTATTACTTGTATTTTATCAGATTTAAGATAGTATGTATGGACTATTTAACTAGGATTGAAGGGAATAATACATAGATATCAGTCTCTTTGTTTTTTTAGTAGTAGGTGAGACATCCATTACTCAATATATATGACATTAAATTGTCAAAGGAATCCATCAACCATATAAGAAAACTTGCCGAACAAAAATCATTATGATTTTCTAATTATGGTACTATACATTAATTATCGATTTTTTTTTTATTTCCTTTTTCCTTAATGAGCCGACAACAAAAATGGTTGATACATATAGTTCCACGTAGAAAGGTGTGATGGAAAGGTTGACTATAAGGTCGGCAGTCGGTTTGGTTGGGATCCATCAATCGTAAGCAACCATGTGGAATTGAAGAAACCTATTTTTTTATATTTTTATTTTTGGGTAAGGAAGAACCCTATTATTCCTTAAGGAGAGTTTTCTTTCTAGGATGCACTAGCATAGGGCAATGAGAGTGCTCGTGGAAGCATCAATGGGGGTAAGATTTTTATCTTTCATAAGGAGTAAATTAATCATATTGTAAGGGCCTATGTCTAGGTGCACGAGCCATGCTCCTAGACAGGCTCCTTTTTCCTTATTATTTATTTGGTTGGTTTGTTTTAGGGTATGAGAAAATGGGTCAAAAAATATTTTTAATTTTCTCTTCAATATTCTTTTTTTTTTTTTTTTTTTTTTGCTAATCTTTACTCCAATATTCCAATAAATAAATTCATTTGATTCTTAAATGCTTTATCCCATTATCTATGATGCATTTTTCATCTTCAATTCCTCAACAACAACGACAACACAACTTAGCCTTATCCCAACTAAATGGGGTCGGCTACATGGATCCATGAGTATATATATATATATATATATATATTTATATATGTATATATATATATATATAAAGTGACTTTGGGACATCCCACTCACGAATCGGCAACCCAGATCTTAGCCCTCCATGTAGCTCTATTAGATGTCATACTTGGGTGAAGACTTAACTTTTTCATGTCTCTCCTTACTAACTCATCAATGGTCATTTTTTGTCTGCCCCTAGCCCTTTTAGCTCCATCCATCTACATCTGGTCACTCCTCCATATTGGGGCATCCAAAGGCCTCCTTTGGACATGCCCAAACCATGGTAGCCGACATTCTCTAAGCTTATCCTGAATTGGGGCAATTCCTAAATCGGTTATAACATTGTCATTTTTTATTCTATCTCTCAGGGTTTTACCGCACATCCATTTAGCCAAACTCTAGCTCAGAACAAGCTAGAAACATGGGATATGTTTACCAATTTTCTCTAAGAATCTCTCTGGATGCAATATGGAGTATTCAGGAATCTGAATGCTTACGAACAAATCAAATAAAAGCACAAAACTTCACCCTGTACCCCTGTATGATAAATCTAACATTTTGGTGATGAAACTGAAACTTGTCCTTGTTTTTTATTGTCATGTTATCTAAATTATCATGATGGTACTTGGGAATGATTATTTTCTCGTTCTCGTCTTATCTGATTTCTGATTTATTCGTATAATTTTTGTTGAAGGAATTATTAGAGGTATGGAGAATCTATATAAAGCATCTTAGTCGCATCAGGTTGATGCATCTAACCCCCAACATATTACTAACCATAGACTTGATTGATTGTACAGATCCACTTACCAGAAAAAAAAAAAAAGGATTGATCATACAGATCCACTAGTTATCACCATCTTTATGGCCATAGCTCACACTTGCTTAAATCTGCGGATGTATGAACATGGATGAGGTTCATACTTTACAGTGTCAATTAATAAGATTCTAGGATCTAGCTGATAGAGCACATGCTGATTGCATGATTCTGCCATGTCTATGGAAAGAGGACAGTACGCATCAGGTGCAGTTCTTATGGGCATACCATTATTTCCAGAAACTATATGGGTTCATCACATACATTTTTTTGTTAATATAACCATATGATTCTGAACCATTTTAACTGCTAATGGTTTTAATTTTTTTGAGTTTCAGATGCATGCAGTGGTGATACTTTACAACTACTATCATAGGAGACAATTTCCAAAGCTTGAATTTCTATGTTTTGAGTCATTTTGCAAGGTGGCAGTAAACACAAAACCAAATTTGTTGGTGCATATGAAACTCATGCAAGGATGCAATTTTGGAGAGGGTGATCTGGACCAACATTTTTCAATCACGGAGAATGTCACTATGGATCAACATCCTCATCTCAGCCACACTCAACTTATCTACGTTACGCCTCTTGACTGCCCAACATTCTGTACCATACATCATAGCTGGTCTTATGACTGTTTTGTAGAATTTTTCCCTAAATCTTAGAGGAATCCGTCGATCACATAACACTCCAGATGCCCCTCTCCATTTCATCAATCCTACTTTAATTCTGTGTGAAACATCATCATCAATCTCACATTCCTTGTTTAAGATAGAGCCCAGATATCTGAAGCAGTCCCTTTGCGGGATCTCTCTCCTCTCAATTTTCACTCCCTCGCTATTGATCCTCACTCGAGTAAAGTTACACATCATATATTTCATCTTCATTCTACTTATCTTAAGACCTCGTGATTCTAAAGTATATCTCCATAGTTCCAACTTATTGTTAATATTTGTCACAGTTTATAGACCAATACAATATCTTCAGCAAAAAGCATACACCACAGGATCTCTCATTGAATATTTCTTGTTAAGTCATCCATGATAAGTGTAAACAAGTAGGGGCTCAACGCGGATCCTTGATGTAATCTGATCGTAATTGAAAACTCAGCACCTTGGCCTTTCACTGATCTCACACTAGTCACCACATCTCCATACATGTCTTTAATTACATTCACGTATGTACTTGACATCCCTTTCTTCTCTAAAACCTGTCAGATTAAATCTCTAGGGACCTTGTCATAGGCCTTTTTTAGGTCAACAAAGACCATATAAAGATCCCATTGGTATGGTATGGATTTTTCCATAAGCCTTCTAAGAAGCTAAATTGCTTTTGTAGTGGATCTCCCGGGTATGAAACTGAATTGGTTCTCTAAGATATTGGTTTCTCTTCTTAAGCGAATGTCTATTACCTTCTCCCATAGTTTCATAGTATGTTTCATGAGTTTTATGCCTCTATAGTTGTTGCAACTCTAGACATCGCCCATATTTTTGTAGATTGGGATAATAACACTTCTCCTCCACACATCCAGCATCTTTTTTGTGTTCATGATCTTGTTAAACAGCTTGGTCAACCAAACAACCCCACGTGGACCCAAGCTCTTCCACACTTCAATTGGGACCTCATCCGGACCTAGAGTCCTCCCTACATTCATCTTCCTTAGGGCTTTAATAACCTCGGTCACTCCTATCTTGCATACATACCCATGATTCCTGTTGTCAAGCAAGGTACTCGAACCACTCCTATTGAGGTTGTCTCCATTGAGTAGGTTACAAAAATACTCATCCCAGTTCTTCTATATGTCTTTATCATTCACAAGCACTATATCCTCTTCATTCTTAATACATCGAACATGGTCGAGATCCTTGCTATTCCTTTCTCGAATTTTAGTTATCCTATAAATAGCCTTTTCACCTTTCTTGGTATTTAAATTGTTGTAGAAGTCATCATATTTTCTCGTTATTGCTTTCCCCACAATCTTTCTTGCCTTGTTTCTGGTGGCCTTATATCTCTCTTTATCTTCAACTTCCCCAGTCCTTTGCCAAATCTTAAAATTATACTTCTTAGTCTTGATGGCAGCCTGGACCTCCACATTATCTGTAAAAGACCCCACTACCTCACCTTTCAATCTCCACCACCTAACCTTAGGGTAAACATGTTTCCTTGGTTTATTCTTCAATACACGGAGGCACAAGTCCAAGATCAATAATCTATGTTGAGAGGTTAAAGTCTCCCCAAGGATGACCTTACAGTCCTTACACATCCATCGATCGGACCTTCTAGTGAGGAAGTCTATTTGATTGAAAAGTTTTTCACTTTTGTAAGTAATTAAGTGTTCTTCCCTCTTAGCGAAAAGAGTTTTAGCAATGGATAGGTTATAGGCGGTTCCGAAGTCCAAAACTGAGGTTCCCTCCCCATTTCTCTCCCCAACTCCATAATCTCCGTGCACCTCAACTTCATCTTCAATTCCTCATTCTCCTAAAATTAACCTTTAATATTGTACCATAGCAATTAGTTATAATTGAAGTTCCCAGGTTGACACTAAGAGAGGGTAAATTAGGGTCTATAAAAATTCTCCCAAATATCTGTCAACATAATTCCCAGCACTTCCCTTGGTATTTTCTATAATGATGGTACTCCCCAACACTAGCACTGACAAACCCATTGTAGTGTTCAAAGCTTTGTTGGCATTGATATACTCATTGCATCTACGACATTGTCCTCACTTTTGTCACTAACTACAAGCATACATAATTATGTAAATCCACCTTACAACCACCAAGTGGCTAGGTCTACAGGATTATGTAAACCCATTCTACAACCATCTACAACATCTTGTAGGGAGGCCCAAATATCTCCTAAGATCTTACAACTAAAGTGAACCCAATATTAGCAACATTATTCCTAGTAGGAATAAGGAAACCTGGGCTGAACCAAACGCTTGATTTAGACATACTTAAGCTATAACCCGACACCAGACAGTAGTTTGACCCTCAACCTTACCAACCAAGGAAAAGATTAAACAATCATCAACAAAAAGAAAGTGAGACACCATAGGACATAATCTTCAAGTTTTAATTCTCGGAAGGAGCATAGTTTGTTCAGCTTTAATCATTAAAGAAGAAAAAAACTTCATGACAAAGGATGAAGACATAACGGCTAAGAGGACAACCTTGACACAATCCTCTTTTAGGAAAAATTGGGCCAATAAGCAACCCATTCAACTAAATGTGAAAGGAAACCATAGTAACACATTAAAGAACCCAATTAATCCTAGTGGGGAGAAAGCCCATTTTACTCATCATATATTCTGAAAAAGTTCATCAAAGGACAATTTGGAAAATCCAACAATTAAATAGGAAGAGGAAAAATCTAGATTGACCACATGTCAATTTTCATAGAAAAACTCAAGCACTTAAACATTTTTTTTTTAATAGAACAATAATCAGTTAACCCTCACAATTTCACATATTGATACTTTCTATTTTGAGTCATTAATCGTCATAATTTGAATCCAAACTAATCTACAACCATGGTGGTTCTCTATCCACTCATGAAATAATTTCCTAACATATTTCGAAGAAAAAATCATATTCCATGGTGGTTCTCTATCCACTCATGAAATAATTTCTTATCATATTTCGAAGAAAAAATTATATTGACCACTATGGCCTTTCGATTATAATCTATTAGCTAGCTATCATGGTTCCATCTTAGACTCCAATCTATCATTTTCAAAAGAACCCAAATTTTTTTGCCTCTCCATGGAATCACAACTCCATGAAAAGTGTTTTGGAAAAATAACATTAACTGAATGAGACAGATCCTAATTCCTAATAAAAATAAATAAATTGCACTAGATTTGTCATTATTTAATCCTTCGTGACTACTCTTGAACAATCAATGGAATAATTTGATAGATAAATAAAAAAAGTGGCATTATTTAAGTATTAATGATGTTATAATGTTTTAATAAACTTAATCATAGTTTTTTTTTTTGGGGGGGGGGGTGTGGGTGGTTAAATTATAGTGGTAGTTAGAATAGAATGATCTTGTTTGGAAAAAAAAAGGGGAAACCAAATTGGAATCCAATACATTTTTAATATATGTATTATTCTTATGACAGTTTTTTATTTTTAATTTTATTTAGGAAAAATTACACCCCTTCTCCTATAGTTTTCCAAAATTACATGTGGACCCAAGGGTTTGAACGAATTACGTCCCCCTCCCCTACACCTGACAGTGTTAGTTTGCTGTTAGTTTTCAAACTCAAAAGACCATTTTACCCTTTAACTAAAAAATGATATGGAAGATCTTATCCAATGATTTTCTTTACATAATGTATTAAAAATAAAGAAAAGAAAAAAACTCTTATAGTCCATGAACATCTAATATCATTTTTATGCTATTTTTTTTTTGGGTAGAACTCCTCCTCCTCTTCCTACTTCACTGCAACAAAGTTGCATACTTGAAAACCAAAATCACCCAAATGTATGTTGCAAAATTGTACAATTTGATGCCATTGGCAAGTATGGCAGCGACGAAAGACCACATTACGAACAAAAGCACACAGTTCATGGTATAGATGGGGATTGCCAGGCCGCCAGTGGTGACAATTTTGTTACCACAGGGAGGGGTCAAGTTGTTCCCGATCGCCTGAAGTTGCCTAGCGGTTGACCAAGAGCGCGAGACACTCCAAGAGAGTGAGCTGAAATGGCATGTTGCATGGTGGTCCTTCCCGCCGTTGTTGTTGTTCCTCCTGAACAAATGGTTCATGTGGGTGAAAACAAATCCAAAATCCTTCTCATCGAGCATCGCGATTGTCGAATCCATTAGCGCCTTCTTTGCCCATCTAAGCTGGCCCTCTCCAAGGGTCCTCTAGCAAGAATCCAAGGTGCAAAAGACGATCTCTAAGTGTTTCTACCATTGCCGAACTTGCTTAACTCGATCACAGATAGCGTTGTAGACATCGAGCTCCACAATAGAAGGAGAAAAATCCTCTTCCTTTCCCTTTTTTCTCCTGCCCTTCTCTCTTGTATAGAAAGGTTTGCTAATTCACTCCCTTCAAATTCAAATCGCCCTCAACAACACCCACTAAAACACTGTGATAACCAGAATCAGATCCACCCAAAGAATCCCACCAAAACCCCTAAATTCTATAGATCTACAAGTATAGCCCATAATCGATTCTTAAGATTGAGCAATTAGAAGCCCAAAGGATTTGGGAGTCGTATCGGAATTCCAACACAACCCAAAATCCCGGTAGACCCCAGAATTAAACGAAATGCATGAAGAATGTTCCACAACCCGAACAAAAGACAGATTTTGGTGAGATCCCTTTCCACTTTCCTTATAGAATTAAGAACCAGAAAGCATCGAAATTCAATTTGGAAGAGATGAAGAGACAATCAAATTGAAGGAGAATTAGTGGGAATAGAGTGAAAGGTATCTTGACAACAACAACAGGAGGCACGGGAGAGAGAATAACATAGGAGCACCGATGAATAAGAAATGAAACCCTAGTGATACAGAGAGAGAGAGAGAGAGAGAGAGAGAGAGGAACCCTTAAATAATAGAAACACGAGGAAGCTTTTGGCTGTGATTCCATAATCTTCCCCGGAGGGGGTGGGCATGGTAGGTTGCCGATGATGAGGGGAGACAACCTTTTGTTTTAATAGAAGGGCATATAAGTAAGTTCATGTCTATATAAGGGCATTTCCGACATTAAATGGTATGACATTTGGTGACATCATCAATTAATAGTCTCAATTTCACGGTGGCTAATGAATGGGACATAATTGTAAGAATTTTAGAAAAGTTCATTCAAATCCTTAGATCCACGTATAATTTTGACAAACAACAGGGATGTGTGTAATTTTTCCTTTTATTTAAGATTTTTTTTTTGTTTTCTAACATCCTATGAAGAAATAAAGGTCTAAATTATCGAGAAGAACACGCCATGCCATGTTACGTGTCCCACGGGTGTTGCGTAGGTGTCCAAGTGAGTCAAAAGGCTACTCTTAATTTCTTGTTAGATTTACTTTTACTTTTATAGTGGACCTTTCCAGAAATCTTCAGAAATATTCTCTTAGAAAACACATGTCAAGTGGCTATGTAATAATCATCCATCCATTTCGGTACATGGAAAAACAAATTTACAATGTTGCCCCAAATAACTCTTCACAATGACCAATAAGAAATGGAAAATGTCAATTTCTTCCTTTATAAAAAAAAAAAAAATTACTTCTCCATACTTCTTTTATATGGTTTGAGGAAACGGATCGGATTGGATAGACTTAAATCGATTGGAGTGGATTAAAATCGACTTTGTTTGATCCTAATTATTGGTCAATATTATATCATTGGATCAGTATGGACGAAAAGTAAGAAGATAAGAAAAATGATTTTTTTAATAACAACTAAGGGTATTTCTATCCAATCAAAATCGATACAGATTGATTACTTCTAATATCTTAAGTCATATATATAAGTAAAGATTTTAAGCCACATGATTAGATATTTTTGTTTCAACATCCAAGTGATTCAAAGACTTGAAAAGATAAATCTGCTTCAATATAAGAAATTATCGGCTCATTCGAAAGATCCAAAATTGAGAAGCTCTAATCTGATCCCATGAGATTATAATTGGCTACATATATGCAAAGAATTAAATTGGAACATGAGGCATGAAGTGATAATGGAGTTTGAATATGAATTCATTATGGAGTGAAACACAAATACCCATCTTGTTGGTGAACACAAAATTTTCACTAGTTGTTCAACAAGGATATTTCACATTTAGCCACTCATTTCTTAGATTGTAATTTCCAATCTATTCCTATGGAAGTCAATTCTCTATAATCAATTCCCTAGCTTGTAAGCCTTGTTTGTTTCAAGTATGACAATTTGACTAAAATCTACTCTGTGATTGATGGAATCTTATAATCCGACATCTACGGGTTCACCTATTTTAATGAATAATTATTTTTTTATCAAAAAAAAAATCACTATAATGAAAACATCCAATAAACTTATTATGAAATTAAAAAATAAAAATAAAAAGAGATTAATAAGAGAAGGGTAATTTCGTCATATAAAATCTCCACAGAGTGCTTTGGCATGATACCCGGATGATTCCTCCCACAAAATCATTCTAATTTATGGAAAACTGTTTGAAAAAGAAAAAGTGAATGATCATTTGCACTAGTAGACTTTGGGCTGTTTTGGTTATACAACTTCAAAGTTTGATCCATTATTCGTATGGTCATCTAGTTGTATAAATTAGTATCCAACATCTTTTTCACCTTCTGCCGTTATAAGGATAAAAAAGAATATATTTAAAACAAAAATAATAAGTATTAAATGCTAAGTTGTACTACCATTTGAATGAGCAGCTGATCCGTTTTCCAAAATTTGAACATTTTCCTGAGATGTCGCTAATTTAAATAAAATTTGTTTTTTAATAAACCAAGGTTTACACACTCTCTCACACCTCTCTCTCTCTCTCTCACACACACACAGTTTATAAGCGTCTCCTTCCCCTATAGTTCTAGTCTGAGCTCTCTCTCTCTCTCTCTCTCTTCTCTCTCTCTACTACCATTGGTAATTGGTAGCATTATTATCTTTTGTCCTTAGTAGATAAAAGAATAAAATCCAGAAGTAAGATAAGCGTCTGGTTCTCTTATAAGCTTCTCTTTCAGCCTTTATCTTCATATTTCGGTCTCGGACGGTACTGTTGGAGTTCTGAAGCTTTAGGAAAGCAGCCGTTAATGGCGGGAAACGACTGGATTAATAGTTACCTGGAAGCGATTCTCGATGTTGGGCCTGGGTTAGAGGACCCAAAGTCATCTTTGCTGTTGAGGGAGAGAGGGAGATTCAGTCCCACTCGTTACTTCGTTGAGGAAGTCATCACTGGTTTCGATGAAACTGATCTCTACCGCTCATGGGTTAAGGTATGAGAAACTTATTTCAAGTTTCAGTTTGTTGATCTTATCATAACTAGCTTGATTGTTTTGTGATCAGAGAATTTTGGTTGCAAGATTACAGAAAATGATTTGGATTCTGCCCCTACTGTTGCATGCAGGCATCGGCGACGAGGAGTCCGCAGGAGAGGAATACAAGATTGGAGAATATGTGTTGGAGGATTTGGAATTTGGCTCGCCAGAAGAAGCAGGTTTTGTGATTTTTCATTGTTTAATTATTATGTCTTCCTTTAATGTCCGCTCCGTTTTGATTTACTGTGTGAACTATGAAGCTTAGTGGTAAGGATTCGTATATGATGTTACGAACACTTTTTATGAATAATAGAGTTGGAAAATCATTGTGTGGTTGGTTTGGCTCCATTTTTTATTGTTGTTTTGCAGAGTTCATAGATCAAATTGTATTTGCTGAATGCTGATTCGGATTTTGCAATGTCTTGCTGATTGTCATTGTGATTTAGTTTTGTTCGAGTTGGATCACCATGGATTTGTGCTGGTATGTATTAGGCGATGATTGATTAAGGACTAGATCTGGTATCGTATATTGGCTAGATTGGTAATAATCTCTCTCTCTATGAAGATCAAGGTTTAAAAACTCGGATTAGGTAGCCTTTCTCAACCGGACTTAGTATGCAAAGAATCGGGGTTTATCAGATTGGCCTCTGTCAATTCCTAGTTGAATGGTCGATTCTGAGTTGAATTGGCTGATTCCAATCAAAGTTTTAGAACCTTGATGAGGACGGGAGATACTGTTTATGTTAAAAGGAACAAATTCGGAATTGGCAGTGACGACATTTTCAAAGCTTCCCGCATTTGAAGGATGAAGTATAATTTTTCAAAATTCGATGGATTTGTGACATGAACAATCTACATTTTGTTTTTTCTTTTCCCCGTAGATGATGAACTTATGTGGAGCTGCCAGGGGCATCCACCAAATCAAAGTTGTGGCATATTGTGGCGATAAACACTTATGTATGTATATGTGTATATGTGGGTATGCATTGAGATTCTTGTATGGGTTTCAGTAGGTTTTACATCCACAAGTTTGCATTCATTTTGCATTGTTCTTTTTTTTTTTCAAAAAGAATCAGGCCTGTCTGTTGTCTGGTCGAACTGGGTTACAACAGATCTAGCCACATATTTTTTCTATTTTTCTAGTTAGATTTTGTGGGTTTGGTGAGAACTGGCAGCCAAACTAGGGAAAGAGGAAACCAGACCCTCAAAAGTTTGATCTCTAGTATGGATTTTAAAATTAGGATTGATAAAGGATAATATGGAAATAAAATGGCCGAAATTTGTTTACATTTAAAAAAAAAAAAAAAAAAAAAAAATCTAATGGATATTATAGTTGGCATTTGCAATGCTGTTCATGATCCATGACATTGAAGAAAGCCTTGTAAAGGGGTCTAGAAGAAATTTTTTTTTGGGGGTGGGGGGGGGGGGGGAGATTTGCGAGTATCAAAACAAATTGGTAAGACTTGTGTGTACTGTAAAATTTACTGTATATCCAAGACACAAAGTGTACAAACCTTTATGTATTGAACTCCTGTAAAAATTAGAACCATCCTTCAGCAGATTTAGGGCTTAAAATCTAACAATCGTATTTTGTTCTTCACACTCTCTCTTTCTCTCTTTTTTGTGCTTTTCTTTTCCTTTCCTTGAGTAGAAAGATTAGAGAAATTTTCCATATATGTATGTGACCTCTAGGCAGTGCAGTCATAAGTAAGTGTGGAAAAGCTAAGCTTTGTAAGGTCCTGTATATAAACTAAAAATTAATCAATTGTTCTTTCATTTTGCATGAAAGATTCGAGAGATACTATCTGAATGTCAAGGAGGTCTTGGCAAGGGAACCAGCCACATGCATTTAGAAGTGTACAAAAGCTCACATTAGTATTTTATTTTATCTAAAAAAATATTCAATTAGCCTAAGATGGGCCCATTATTTCAACGTTGCATATCTTTTTTGATCTGGAAAACATAGCATTAAGTGAAGGTTCTGAAGTCAACAACAGCTATAATGTCTGAAGCAGGGAGGATTAGACATGGTCTTATACTGGATAAAAAGCACAAAATCAGTTCAGGCCTTCTTTCACTGATTCAAGGTTGTGAAGGCATGAAAGATTGTCTCAACTGGAACATTTCAACTTTGCTGCAGGATCTTTGTAATTTTACTACTTCGTTTCATGTAGTTTTCAGTTTTTTTTTTTTTTTGCAAGAATGAGTGACTGAAGTGATAGGGCTAGACTCACTAAAGCAGCAAGTAACTAAACCCAACCCACAAGTAAGACTGTAGGGTATAATTTCCAGCAATAAAAGGGAACAAAAGCTGAAGTAACTGAGGCTTAGATCAAGCCCAAGTTCTGGTTGATTGTGGGGAATAGGTAGAATAACAATACTTACTAGTTTGAGGGTGAACCAAGGTTAGATAGGAATTGAAAACAAAATTGAAAGTGGACCTCAAAAACAGCCAAGATCTAAGAAACTTCTGGTCACATCAACACCAAATTAGAACAAAGCTAGGGATTGATGACTTGATACATCCCTTCAAATATTACATCAAACTGATGGTCAGATTGGAAGATAGTATCGTAGGCATGAAATTGGTAAGGAAGGACAGAATTAGTAACTTTCTAACTTGTAACAGAACCAACCTTTAGATGGTGCTGAACTTATGGTCAATTGAAGGTTTCAAAGGGAGGATTATACTCTCAAAACAATGCCTGAATCTAATTTCCAGGATAGGAGTTGTTAAGGACTGAAGGTCTGCTGCAATATAACACCACATGGAAGGTGCCGCAGGACAGAGATGATGCAACAGGGTCTTCTCCTTGTGGTAGCTTAATGATATCAGTACTTCAACTTAAAGAACAGTAAATAATTATCACTGTTGTAGTAGGTGTCGACCTCTCCACAGACCAAGGTTGCAACAGCTACAACATAGAGAACAAAAGAGAAGAGAAGGAAGAGAGAAGAAGGGAGGAATAGGAGGTATATGACCAAGGCCTCTCACCTATGGCCTAGGTCAGTCTCTCACTGATTAATGGGACATTTCACCAAAAAACTGCATCTCGTAGCAAACGAAGGCAAAAGCCAATACTCATTTATTATCAAAATCTTGGATGAGGCTCTATGGCTCTTACAATATAATCAGGAGTCTACTACCTCTGAAAAGGAAATTACTAAATAGGAACTATTTAAAATAAGTCCACACATGTAGTAGTGGCGCCTTGTACATCAAGAAATAAAATTAGAGACTAAAGATACTACTCAAAAATATAAAAATAGAATCTAACTACGTAATCCTGTTTAGGACCTAAATACTTAATATTTGGCTTAAAAAACTGCCATTATAATAGAGAACTCAAAAAATACTAAGCCCATGGCCCGTATAACCCATTGGGCATTCAAAATTAACTGACGAAAGTGAAGAAAACCCAAAACAATAGGCCCATCTTCTCTTCTTGCTGAAATTTTGCGTCAAATCTCCCCGGCTTGAAAAAAAAAAAACCTCGACATCAAGTTTTGTAGAGTAGAGGGATCAATTGTGTGATGAAAATCCTTCCGCAGGCCATAACAATATTCTGGTAGCTCATGGATGTTTGGAATGTAGTCTTCGAAGCGTGGAACTTTCACTTCAAAGAACTTTGGTGGCTTGACGAACTCCATGTGCTCTCAACCACTGAATCAATATCAACAGTGAATGTCATATCCATAGAGTTCTCAACTTTGGGTGCCTTCTCATCAAAGACGTGAGGCACAAGCTCTACCTTTTTAAGAACAACTTCAAGGATGTTAACGATTTCTTGTGGAGTGTTCTCAACCACTCTCTCATCTTTCACTATTTCAGATTTTTCTACATTGATCTCTACAACATAGACCTCTTCAGTAGAATCTACTTGTTGATCTTTCTTTCATCTTTGAAGCTTCAAGCATTGTCTCTTCATTACCATCACAGTTCACTATGATCATTTCTACTTTATCTTCAAATTCATGCTCCTTTTCTTTACTGGTGCTCTCTCAATTTCCTTTGGCAATGTAAATTCGGGCACAATCTTCGCCTTAATTTTGTTGGTATCAGCTTTCTACTACTCTCCAACTTTTGAACTTAACTTTATCAAGGACTTCTTAAAATTCTCTTCAGCTTTAAATGCCTTTTGGTGGAAATTTTGTCTAAGGGAGAGATTCTTTGGATATGTTCTAGTAATTACTTGTTTTTCAACTCATGCTTCATCACTTTTTGCTTAGTCCTAGGCTCACGTCTTCTAACTTTGAGTCTCTCTTCATGTAATCTCCACCTTTCTTTAGCACTACCAATCAATCGCAAATAAACAAATCTAACCTTTCACTCATCTATCAATTGTAAGTTCATAAAGTAACAATGAAAAAGGGAAACGTATTTCTTAGACCATGGTCTATGATCTCTCTGTGAAATGTTATAGACAAGTTTCTATGAATTGAATCTCTTATAGTTCCTGTTAATATTAAATTTTAATTAATTTGGGTTATAATTTTTTAGGTTTTAGTTGTTTTATACTGGTGCAGCATGGGTTGAGTAAGTTTTAAATAAGCCGTTCAAATAATTATTTATAACTTTAGACTTACATTTTAACCAAATCAGGTTATTGTTATTTTTTTATTTAAATTGAAATTTGACAAGATTTTAAATTTTAAATTTAAATGTTTCTAAATTTTTAGTGTCCTCCATAAAATAAATGGACGTTTTCATTCCAGAGAATTATTTAGATGACCCAACTTTAAATTATTTTCAGTGAAACTTATTGACTATGGCTTTGATAATTATTGTTGGTCCCATTTCTAAATTCTTGATCCCCTGAACTAAACTAGGCCTGCAAAAAGACTTCTTGTTGAAGTAATTTAGTCTCATGAATTCATGTTCCTTGAATGAATAAAATTTCTGGGAAAATCTATTAATATTTAAAACTAAATGTACTTTGAATTGGAAAAGCAAGGTATGGGAGACTTTGGACCATGACATGGTTTGGAGATTGTTTTTTCCCCCTTCCCTTTAATATTATTCAGTAGAATTGTTATTACCTGAATTAGTTGGCATAAGGTTTAATGTTTATATTCTTTATATGTCTGTGGTGAATTTTTGCTGCTATCTAGCATTATTAAATAAGGATTGATTATTGATGTAAACACAATCTTTAAAATAAAAGAGAAAAGTAATGGAGTGTGGGAAACATTAGATTGTTCATCAAGGAGTTGGGGTTTTTTTTATTTTTTGGCCGGTCTTTTTCTTATATATTATAAATCAAATTCAGCCAGAGCATCATATAAAGGCAAGCATCTAGCCTTTATTCTAAAGAGAAGCCCAGTTAAGGAGATTAGTCAAAGGTGCAGCCTGACCCGAAAAGCCTTGGATGAACCTACGATAGTAGTTTACCAGGCCAAGAAAAGATCTTAACTCATATACCTTTGACGGGGGATCCCGTTCCTCTATGGCCTTCACATTCTCATTGTCCATGCAAATGGTCCCTCCCTTGATCCGATGTCCAAGAAACAATTTTTTCAGGTAGGTAGCCTGATCTACGACCAACCTGCTCCTTCATCATTGGCTTGTTGGAGTGGCGGGGAATCTGGTACTGGCAATCCTAGAGGAGATTTGAGAGAAGTAGGAGAGGAGAGGGTAGGGGTTGAATTCAACTATTCCCTTATTGGCTTGGGCTATCTCTTCTCGGCAAGCGAAGGGTCCAAAGGACTATCTTTCTTCTAACCCAGCTCCGAAAACGTTTGACTCTATAGTATAGGGGCGCTCCTGCGACTGCTACTGAACTGACTAGCTAAGCTACCTATGATGCTATTGTCTCTGCTGCTGGTGCTGGTGATGAAGGTAGTGGTGGATAAGCTGGGACGAGAAGGCATGTTACTGATGGAAGTCTTAGAATTCATATAGTTGTCATATCATATTTAAAGAAAATGTATGTTGAGAAAATAATCTCAACAACCTAAAATATGCTGTTAGGAGGTCTTGTTGTTTGTCAGTTGTTACGATAGTTAAGTTGTTTATTTTCCTGTGGCAAAGTGGATTAGGATGATGTCATGGAATGCAGGATTGCTTTCAACCGCATTATATTTAAAAATGCTGCGCGATAGCCTTAATGCGAGTACGGGCAGGCAGCTTTGAGTTGCAATATCCTTTGCCGTGTCCGATATCCCTAACCATAGGATAAGAAGACAGGTGATTCTGGTGTTTCATCACCGGCTCATTCGTATGGAGGTCGGTTATAGACTGGTGAGATTCGATCTTTTGAGCTAATCATAGAGCACCCTTGCTTCTTTGGTCGTAGATCAGCTAGTGCTCAGGAGTTTCTTCTTTGCTTGGTGTAGCGAAGAAATAGAATCGGAGTGCTATTTACATGTACATATACAAGAATTTACATGTAAATTCTTTTAGAAAATAACACAACCTCTTCTTATTTGAATAATTTGACGTTGAACCCAGCAAAGCGATGAAACAAGCAATAGCCCCATTAGCCATTAATAGTAAGTATAGATGCGCCTACTCGAGTAAGGCGTGCCGTTGACTCATTCTCTTAGATCTGGATATGATCTCTCTATTGTAAAACAGGCTTAGTTTATGTCAAGAAGTAATAGGTCATAGTTGAATTCTGCTGTTCTTTTTTTTTTTTTTTTTTTTCTCAATCTTCAATGTTCTTGTGACTTGATGATTGCTGTGGAAAGTTAGTTAATCCTTGTTAACTGCAGTCACTACTTTATTATTCAGTAGAACTGTTAGTACCTGAAGCAGTTGGTTTAAGGTTTAATATTTATGTTCTTTATATGTGTGATGAATTTTTTTTGCTATCTATCATTTTTAAATAAAGATTAATTATCGATGTAAACAGTCTTTAAGTTAAAAGAGAAAAGTAATGGAGCGTGGGAAACATTAGAAAGTTCATCAAGGAGTTGGGTTTTTTTTTTTTTTTTGCCAGTCTTTTCCTTATATATTATAAATTAAAAGACGTTGATTCATTCTCTTAGATCTGGATATGATCTCTCTATTACAAAATATGCTTAGTTTATGTCAAGAAGTAATAGGTCATAGTTGAATTCTGCTTTTTTTTTTGACTGGATGATTGCAGTAATAGTTGTCAAGGCGTCGTGTTGGCGTCCATGCAGTTTTCCTGGGGCCTAGGCGACTGTCGCCTTATTCCACTGCATGTCGCCTTATATCTTGGCACTTATTTATGCCAAATATCATTTAAGTAAATGCTTTTAGATATTATTCATAAATAAGCAAACACCATCCCTATTTGAATCCAATAAAAATAGTTTAAAAATAAAATTCAAAAAGGATAAAAAGTCAAACCCCCCAATCCAAGAACGAAAACTGGAATTTTGGTTGTACGGGCGATTTTCAATTTTAAAATGCTGGGGGTTTTCTCAATTCTGAAAATTTTATAAATCTTATCATGGTAAAACATTGCTAAAAACCAAAAGTCTGGTAAAATAATCTGTTGTTTTGATGTCCATAAGATTATTTTCAGTCAAGCGATTTTAACAACATTTGCACACTTTAAAATAAGTTTGACCAGAGCATAAATTTGTCATTACAACTCAGATTTAAGTAATCTTAGACTTGTTGGAAAGTTGGTTTTGTGCTATACCTAATACAAAGTCTCATGTGAAAAATAAAATCACTTGACCAGGCAAAATTATTATAGAATAAGAGCATTTCTCTAAATGCTGATTTTTTATGAATTGATGTGGCTTAATGTTGATTTTTGATGACTTGGTGTGGCTTAATATTGATTTTTGATGATACAAGGTATATACAACATACTAAATAATGTTAGAAAAGAGGAAAAATAAAAAATAACACTTTCACTTTGTTCGCCTTAAGGCTAGCGTCTTGCCACCTAAGCGCATAGGCAGCCCTTGAACGCCTTGGTTCCCCTTTTCGCCATGACAACTATGACTGCAATAGAAAGTTAGTTAATCCTTGTTAACTACATTCACTACTTTACTGCAAAGATTTTTTAAACTTCATTAATTATCATATAAAGTCTCATTTGCTCTTGTTATTAATGTGACATACTTGAGCTCACTGTTGAATTGTAAAAATGCAAATTCTTTGTTTTTGTTGACAAAAGTTACTTTGATGTGGTGTGCTCTACTTCATATGCACATGTTCGGGTTTTGTGGGATAGAGTTTCCATCATTGTTTGATCATTATTTAAAATGTTCAGATATAATTTCATGGACTCCAGGAGGAAAACTCATTAGTCCCAATCCTACAGTGATGTGATTCTTGATCCATTAAATTTGACTTGTGATTTTCTCCATTACAATTATTCTGACATGATATTGTCAGTAAGTAGCATGGGATGTCCATGCTGCTTTTTGGTTCTTATCTTGTTGTATCATTTCTTACATCCCATTTGTTTGATCTTAGGGAATCTGGCCCTTTTTCTTTCTAAGCAATGGCAATGTCTCTGCAAGAATTCAAGATTGTTATTCCATTTGCAGTCCACAAGATCTATTATACATCAATTTACTCCCCTCATCTTCTGTCCGGATCTCAATGGTCCATCATTGATCATTTTCTGAAAATAGTTACTTCGACACTTTTGTGCAGCTTGAAGGGGAGGAAGCCCAACGTATGGCTAAACGTCGTCTTGAGCGTGAAAGAGGTCGAAGGGAGGCAACCGCTGATATGTCGGAAGACTTTTCAGAAGGAGAGAAAGGAGATGTTGTCAGCGAATTGTCTGTTCATGGTGAAAGTAACAGAGGAAAAATGCCTAGAATCAGTTCCGTAGATGTTATGGAGGCCTGGGCTAATCAACAAAAGGAAAAGAAACTGTACATTGTGTTGATAAGGTATGGACTCACCATTGATATTCTTAATCTCTCTGTTGTGGTTTTTTAGCAGTCTAATGAATTTTCTGTTTGGTTCACTTCTCAAAGGAATGCATTCCAATCAGTAAATGATGTTTCTAGAAATGCTATATCCATGCTTTGATGCTTCCAGTATTTTATGTGAATGTGGAACGTGGTATCCATTATTTGATGTTAGTTGAGAATTTCAAGATTTCGTCTCTATTTGTGGTAGTTTGTAGAGTTTGACATTCCCAGATTTCTATCAGTTTTGGTTATGTTGCATATTGGTTGTCCTTGTTGGAAACCTTGGCCACGTGTCAGTGATAAGATGGCCATAGGTGATGATGTGGCTATTTATGGTTATTATGAAGTCATGATAGTGCTCAAAGGCGTGTCACACATTAAATGTGTGAAGTGGAAGCAGCGTGTTGAAGGACTCTTAATTAAAAGTGAAAATCATTGGTTTATACAATGGAAGCACGTTTGAAGCATTTTTAGAAATCTGGATGAAATATTTAGAAAGTGACATGTAAATGTAAGTTGTAGATCTTTGGACTGTGAATCTAACGCAATTGGAATCACGTAGATCGGATATTGGAGTAGAAAAAGTTACGATATGTTCTTCAAGCCAACATGTAAGTTGAAAAAGGCGATGTCTTACACATTAGTTGGGTTCAATCCCATTTTTCAGATCCATTTAGTGAATTTAGGTTGAAGGTATAAACATGAGAAATGTAATGCTTTGAGTCTTCTATCCGTAGAAAAAAATCGGGTCAATCGGAGTTCGGACAAGAGAGATATAATCATTTTCATATGGTTGCTTTGAAACAGAGCCAACCAAGTTTCTCATGACGGGTTCAGTTCACATGACTTCGAGTCGAATTTTGAGCTATTTTATAAAAGAATTAGAGGAATGATATTTCTGCAAAAATAGTAGATATGTGAGTTTACTTTCAGAAGAAACAAGATTCAATTCATTTGGAGTTATATATAAAAAGTTATGTCGTTTGCACTAAGGTAAGGTCAATCTTCCAGAGTAGATTCCGATCTGAACCAAGAGGTTAAACCACACATATTTTGGGGCTTTTGTTGGATCTTCTTCAAGTATATTTTAGGGATTTCTTTCACAACTTCTTGAAGAACAAAAAGAAGAAAAACCTTAGAAGATAAAAAAGGAGAAAAAAGAAGAATAGGCCAACTGTTTGTGTGCACTCATGCCCAAATTTTGAGGAAACCCCTTGTTTGAAAATTTTTGTGCATTGAATGCTTGAGTACCATCACTAGCAAGCTTAAGAAGTCATTACATGCCACATTAAAGGTTTGAGAGGGATGTTGGAGTTCATTGAAGACAAAGAAACTCCTTATGTGTGATAGAAGAAGGAGAAGACAAAAGAGATGATCTACCATCTTCTACTCTTGAAGGTTCAAGATTAGCAATCAAGAAGGGAAAGCTGAAGATTCCAGTGTATCTGGGAATCTTAGAGAAGCTCTCCACCCCTTACTAGTCAAGGGAGGTAATCTCTGCTCATCAAGTCCTATTTTGTATGACCTAGTTGTTAAAGTTGCACAACCTAAGGCAATGATTGTAAGGGGAGGGACTTGTACTCATATTTCTCATCATATACATTGTAAGTGGGTTGAAATCCTAGCATGAGTACTATCTCAGGTTGAAGCAGGTGTCATAGCACCTAGACTGTTGTAACAGTCACAAACTAGTTGAGTATTGAGAAAAATACGGAGCCCAGAAAGGGTATTTCTCCGTGGAGTAAGCAGTGAGTTGAACCCCGTATATCTTGTACCACTTGTGTATGCTTGTATATTGGAGTCCTTGAATTGTGAATGCGTATAGGATGAGTATAGTTGTTTGGTAGACTTGACCACTGAGTGTGCAAAGTGGGCAAACATATGATTGTGTGTGTTGAACGGAATACAAGGTAGCTTCAAACAGACATCTCCGGGAAGGATTTTATAAACTCTGTTCACCCCTCTCTCAGTGTCAACCTGAGATTTACAACACTTATTGAATTTAATAAAATGTTAAATATTAGTATTTCCTTTAATTTCTATAAGAGCCATGGTTCAAAATCTCGCCTTTCGTTATTTTTTCTTTTGCCGAGATGAGATAGGCTACGAAATACACTTTGTACAGGGTCTCGGTCGAAATCTTGGTATCTCGGCCGAGATATTGGTATCGTCTCGACGAGATACCGAAATGTTACATTGTAAAAGCTTATAAATACCTCATTTCGGTGAGACAGAGTTGAAATCCTGTCTCGGTGAAATCTTGGTTCCATCTTGCATTTTGCACACAAAGTCACCCTATTAGCCTCTAATTAGCCACATCATCACTCGTATTGCCTTCCATATCACTCCTACAACAAGATCTACACATTCCAAGCTTAGGAAAGGTAAAGTTTTTTCCCCAAAACCATTTTTTTTAAATAGTACATAAATGCATGTTGGATGTGGCTAAATTTTTTATATGTTAGACATTAGAGGCCGATCTATAACCTCACGGAGTCAAAAAAAAAAATTTTTTTTTGGTACATAAATATATATTTTTTTATTTTTCTGGTTTAAAAACGCATTTTCCATTAACATAAATTGTTACTTTTCAGTAGATACTAGACACTAGAGGCCGATCTATGACCTCACATAACATGCATTTGTGGTGTAGTCAGAGGAAAATGCATGTCAACTCCATCTGGGCGTGGAATCTAACCAGGCCATCATAGTTCTTTCCAGTAGATATTAGATAATCATTCTGATTATTGTTGTACTGTTGTGTAACTAATATGCTCAGTGGATGACTTTAGTTAGGACTTGTGAGTTAGAGAGTTGCATAGTTTATTACTCTAGTACTCTAAATATTAGTTAATTAATGTTGATGTATGTTTTGATCATGGCTTAGATGCATTATTTATTTGTTTTACTATCATATTATATCTTGTTCTAGCAATGAAGTAGGTAAAATCTCTAGAACAGTTCGACGGTTGCTACCAAACAAGAGTGCAACTCTAAAACAATGTCATGTTCTAATATTTTTGCAAATTTACGTTCTAAGCATATTTATTAACCTTAAAACAAGCTACCCACCAAGTTTCAGGTCAAAATATGGCCGCTTGACCACTGAAACAGTCAACCGAGTCAAAATAAAAAATAAATAAATAAAATACACCAACTTGCCGAGATCTCGCCGAGTTGGTGATTCTGAACCCACCGAAACGAAACGAGATTTCGAACCTTCATAGGAGCTGAAATTGACGTTGGTATCAAAACTTTGAACTCTATTCATCTAGTTGATAGTTGAGGAGCTTCTAGAGACAAGCAGTAAAGGGTTTGCAAATTTGATGCAGCTTTTTATTTTCTGAACTCTCTTTTTGTCCTGATACTGAGATGCTATTCATTTGATCTATTTGGCATGCATGATGATGTTTTTAACCATCAGTCTACATGCAGCCTCCATGGCCTCATACGGGGTGAAAATATGGAGCTTGGTCGTGATTCTGATACCGGTGGTCAGGTAGCATTTTATCATAAGCCTCTTTCCTTGAGGTCCTTATTGATGTATATCTATGCAGTAATTTGAAAGCACTTCCATCATAAATATATTTTCTTCCTTTTTTCAGGTTAAATATGTTGTAGAACTTGCAAGGGCTTTAGGCACCATGCCTGGAGTGTATCGGGTTGACTTGTTGACAAGACAAGTGTCAGCACCTGACGTAGATTGGAGTTATGGTGAACCAACAGAGATGCTGACTCCGAGAAACTCTGATAGTTTTACAGATGAGATGGGAGAGAGCAGTGGTGCATACATTGTCCGTGTACCATTTGGGCCAAAAGATAAATATATTGCAAAGGAACTCTTGTGGCCCTACATTCCTGAATTTGTTGACGGTGCTCTTAACCATATAATTCAGATGTCTAAGGTTCTGGGAGAACAGATTGGTGGTGGGCAACCAGTCTGGCCTGCTGCTATCCATGGGCATTATGCAGATGCGGGTGATTCTGCTGCTCTTCTGTCTGGGGCTTTAAATGTACCGATGCTTTTCACTGGCCACTCACTTGGTCGGGATAAGCTTGAACAACTTCTGAAACAAGGGCGCATGTCCAAGGATGAAATAAATGCCACCTATAAAATAATGCGTCGGATAGAGGCTGAAGAGCTTTGTCTCGATGCATCTGAAATTGTAATCACTAGCACGAGACAGGAGATAGAACAACAATGGCGTTTGTATGATGGTTTTGATCCAATACTTGAGCGCAAACTGCGAGCAAGGATCAAGCGTAATGTTAGCTGTTATGGAAGGTTCATGCCTCGCATGCTTGTAAGTACTTACTCAATGTTTATTGAATTCTTTATGGTTCCCATGGAGGCTACTTGGTGAATTTAAAGTAAGCTTCAATTTATTACATATTTGATGACAACTGGTCAAGTTGTAAGCTTTCTCATAAAATGATTTCTTATCCTTATTTACAGATTATTCCTCCCGGAATGGAGTTCCATCATATTATTCCACATGATGGTGATATGGAAGGCGAAACAGAAGGAAATGAAGACAATCCAGCCACTCCAGATCCACCTATTTGGTCCGAGGTATCAACAGTTCTCTGTTCTACATTCCTTCAGATCCATGACAGATTGATTTTGAATGATGTTTCTTTCAGATTGAAGTGCTCAATTTATTTTTTGTTGTGAAAGTTGGGCCTGGGTATTTTTTTTTTTTTTTATTTATCACTGTGCTTAAGCTTTCATTCTTTTTACCAGAGTGAGTTTTCATATGGCAGATAATGCGCTTCTTTACCAACCCACGCAAACCTATGATACTTGCCCTTGCTCGGCCAGACCCTAAAAAGAACATTACAACTCTGGTCAAAGCATTTGGAGAATGCCGTCCATTAAGGGAGCTTGCTAATCTCGTATGCTTTCTGTTTGAATTAGATTGACTGAGATTCACAATTTCTCTTATTTAGTGGATGAATATTGATGATTGTGCACAGGGCTGAAGCAGGTTCTGCTTCTTTCTTCTTCTTTTTTTTGTTGTTGTTGCAGACATTAATAATGGGAAATAGGGATTTTATTGATGATATGTCCGGCACGAATTCATCTGTTCTTCTCACAATACTTAAGATGATTGACAAATATGATCTGTATGGTCAAGTGGCATACCCTAAACACCACAAACAATCTGATGTTCCTGATATTTATCGTCTGGCTGCAAAGACAAAGGTACTCTCTATTTACTTATATATTTTTGAATACATCATATGATTTTAAGATAATGCAAGGGTTAATAACATGTGGTTCAAATAGGAACTAGATTTCACTTTTTCTATCATGGGTATTATCCTTCTTTAATATTTCCTCAACATTTCAAGCAAACATTGCCTTTCTAGATCATTCTGGCTTCAATTCTGCCACACCTGTGTTTTCTTTATATTCTTTATTAATTTGATTTGGATGGATGAATTCGGTGTAAGGAATATAATAGGTTTATTTTCCCTCTATTATATTGAACGTGATTGTGCTGTTTTTTTTATTAAGGATGATATACTGTGGTAATGCTTTCTGTATTGCTTCGCAATACCATGGTAATGGTGTTTTATAGTGATGTCATTACACTTGGAAGTGTGATTGTTACTGTTTTCCCCCATAGTAGTGTCTAGTTTAAATAGGCTTCAATTTCACTTTTTTCCTGAGAGCGATTTCGCCCCCTTTAGGATTTATTCGTCTTTCACGTTCTATGAAATCCTTGCTATGTGCAATGATGGATCTGCAATTGATTTTTTTTTTTTGGGGGGGGGGGGTGTGTGGAAGGAGAATGAGGTCCTTACTTCCTGTGTGAATTAGTTGATTTTAGTGCCCTTTTCCCGTGTCTTGTTTGGAACATGTTTTGAGATTGAGTTCCTTCTGCATGTCATGGTGTAGAGGATCAAATTATTTCTTTTAAAAATGTGTTGAGGTTAAAAATATTAAGATTTATGAGAAGATTTACCAGAAAGACACATGGATGGAGACTTGCTGTTACCTTTGGTAGGGGTTTGGGCGTGTCAACACAACCATTGGTGTGTGTAGTTCACTGACGACATGCAAAGTTAGATGGTTTTCATTATTAACATAGCCAACTCTTATGATTTCAGTTCAGTTGTATTGTCAACAATGATGGAGAAATTGAGCGTAATGATGCTCATAGATTAAAATTGTGTGGCTGAGTGTCAGAAATTTGCCCTTTCGATGCCTACTGATCAAACACATGGATATTTTAATTGAAACCAATGCTAGATTTTGGATGTATGGAATGAATGCAGTTGAGGAAGATCAGAAAATTTTATAGCATCAGATGGAAAGATGACCAGCATTCTAGGAAATGTGGAACTTGGTGAGGGTGAAGGCTCTGACAAAGTGCTTGTTGGAGTTAATTTGGGTCCAGGTGTGCAAAAGGGGCCACACATGAACAAATGATGTTGGTGCTAAACACACTCTGTGTTTGTGCGTGTGTGCGTGCGTGTTTGTAGACATAGGTTTGTGTATTTCTTTCTTTCTTTTTTCTTTTTTTTTTTTGGGGGGGGGGCGGGGGTGGGGCGTTTGAGGAGTGAAAGTATCCCTGTTTTTTCTCTCTTGTTCTACCAAAGATGTGCTATTTGCAATCAAGGATGCCATTTAAAAGAGGAATTCATGTGTGACCGCTTCGTAGCCACTCCAGAAGAAAGACCACTTAGGATTGGCAGATACAAAAATATCCAAATGGATTAGAAATGCTAGGTTTCATCATGATAATTAAGCTAAAAAGAATGCTAGCATTTAAATAATCATGAAATGCCATATCGGAGGCACTTGTTGCCCTCATGATTCACAACAAGAATCTAGAAGTAGTAAGCTTCTCGACTAAGATTTGAAAAATAGAGGAACTCATAAAATAATGAAGAGTGGCTGTCTTGAAATAAGTGCTGAAAGTGTTCAGTTGTTGGAAGTCTTCATTTGGTCCAGAACGTTGAGGTTGCCAATGGCAAGAGGTCTTGGCCTTATATTTTAGGTTTATTGATTTTCTTTATTGAGACTCCAGGTATTCCCCATAGTCTCACTGTCATTTTTGGTTTGTAATTTTTCATTCTGGTGTTTTTCCCACATCCTGTTCCTTTTTAATATACAGAATTGGTGCATATGTTGTTGGAGCTCATTTCTAATCTTGGTTTTGCAGGGTGTTTTCATCAATCCGGCTTTTATTGAGCCATTTGGGCTTACTTTGATAGAGGTGCTAATTTTTATTAGTTTTTTCAGAACTCTTAAATTTTGTAAGTTAATTGATCACCGAAAATAATGTTTTATGTCCTCACTAAGCAGGCTGCAGCTTATGGTTTGCCTATGGTTGCCACAAAAAATGGAGGTCCTGTTGATATACATAGGGTATGCCATGCATTTGGTCTTGGTATATTGTTGTGAAGAAATTATAGATCCTTCTGCAGAAGCTGTACTGAGATGTAGTTCCAACGTCTAATAGTAAAATTTGTTGCAGGTTCTTGACAATGGTCTCCTTGTTGATCCCCATGATCAGCAGTCTATTGCTGATGCTCTTCTGAAGCTTGTGGCGGATAAGCAACTTTGGGCAAAATGTCGGCAGAATGGGTTGAAAAATATTCACCTTTTCTCTTGGCCAGAACATTGTAAGACTTACTTATCTCGGATAGTCAGTTGTAAGACGAGGCATCCACAATGGCAAAGAAATGATGGAAATGAAAATTCAGATTCAGATTCACCAAGTGATTCCTTGAGAGATATACAGGATATATCTTTGAACCTAAGGCTTTCTTTAGATGGTGAAAAAAATGAAGACGGTGCCACTCTCGATAGTGCTTTAGATTCTGAAGAAAATGCTGTTGATCGGAAGAGTAAGTTAGAGAATGCTGTTTTGACTTGGTCAAAGGGTGTTTTACGGGACACAAACAAGGCCGGAAACAATGAAAAAGCAGACCCAAATACCATCGTCAATAAGTTCCCAGCATTCAGAATGAGGAAACACATTTTTGTCATTGCTGTGGACTCTGATACTAGTACAGAACTGCTTGAAAATATTCAGAAGGTTTTTGATGCTGCGGGGCCGGCTAAGACTTCTGGGGTTGTGGGTTTCATATTGTCAACAGCACTGACCATATCTGAGATACAATCTCTTCTGCTCTCAGGAGGCCTGAGTGCAACTGATTTTGATGCTTTCATCTGCAACAGTGGTAGTGAAATTTACTATCCGTCTTCAAGTTCTGGGGGAGGTCCTTCTGAGTTTCCTTTTGTAGTTGATTTGGATTATTATTCACATATTGAATATCGTTGGGGTGGAGAAGGGTTGAGAAAGACATTGGTCCGTTGGGCTGCTTCGATTGTTGATAAGAAGGGAGAAAATGAAGAGCAAATTGTTACCGAGGATGAACAGAGTTCAACCTCATATTGCCATGCATTTAAAGTGAAAAACCCAGCATTGGTAAATCTATTTTCCTATTTAGTTGAATTTTTTCTTCAAATGAAAAGTTTGTTATATGTTGTCAGTGTTCAAACATGTGGAGATTTGAGTGCAAATTTTTCTGAAACATTTTAGAACCCTCTGCTTTATTTTTTAAACACAAGGAGTGTGGAGTAGTTTGCCCCCTAGAGCTCACGTGTATAATACAGAAGAAAACTAGTAGATTAGAAGCCTTTTCCCCCTCTGAAAATGACTTCAGGATTGAATTTGATAGTTTCAATGATCGAAATGCAAAGCATCTGAAAATACAGATGGAAATACACGATATGGGAAAATATGGACAAAGATGTGCTATATATGGGTGCAACTTATTTTGTACATGAGAATCCTTGTATTGCATAGTAGTCTGTACTTTTACATCTTTTATTTCTCCCGGTTATACATCATTGGGTATTTGCATCCAAAGCTTCTGAAAGTGCGCAGTTCGTTCATTGAGACAATCATATTGAATATTTAGGTCACTTTTCCTTTTCTCTTTTGTTTTCTTTATTCTTTCTTGTGCCTTCACAGGTCCCTTCTGTCAAGGAGCTCCGGAAATTGATGAGAATTCAAGCTCTACGATGTCATGTTATATATTGCCAAAATGGCACCAAGCTGCATGCAATCCCTGTACTGGCCTCTCGGTCTCAAGCTCTGAGGTATTTGTGTTTAGTTTATGCTTAATGTTACTAAGGAGTATGATTGCTATTTGTTATATAGCTTAATTTATTGTGATTCCTGGTTGTTTTTAAGAAATTTTGGTCTTATACCTCATTAATCCACAAAGTTGGTTTAGTTCCTATCGACATGAGCTTTCAAAATCATGCAATTCTGGGGAAACCTTTTGGTTACTTTAGGGCAGGGGAAAAAGAAAAAGATTACAGGAAAAAGGGAAAATTAGTCTGGTTGTTTAGCGTGGAAATTGTGTCTATAGTCAAAGAAGAAAGATAAAGCTGATGAATTTTCTAGATTAACTTTGGCAGTTATTAATTTTTGGATCTCTTACAATGTGCTACTATATATTCTTTTCTGTCCTGCTCAATTAAACTTGGTTCTTGTTGCATTTCTTGTGCATTCTACCTTGAGATGTTATATTGAGTTTTGATTGTTGTAATTTGGAAACACATTCTTTCCAGGTATCTATATGTTCGGTGGGGTGTGGACTTGTCAAATATGATTCTGTTTGTTGGAGAATGTGGGGACACAGATTTTGAAGGAATGCTTGGTGGGGTCCACAAGACTGTTATATTGAAGGGTATTTGCAGCAGTGCACGTGCCCTGCTTCATTCAAGCAGAAACTACCCGCTAGAAGATGTGCCATTTGATAGCCCCAATATTGTTCAGACTGCTGAACAGTGCAGCAGTGATGACATACGAGCGTCACTGGTTAAACTAGGGGTTCTTAAGACCTAGATGATAGAGAACTCCATATGCTGCTTCCATACATGAGAACAAATTGAGATTCATTTGCAGCTTCAGTCGCTGGTTATCTTATGCTTCATCTGGCTTCCCGACCACTTGCAGACTTCATATCCTTTAAGTTTTGGAAATTGACCCCTTGGTTCCTTCCCGCAAACAAAAAGGTTATGGTTTCTCAAATATGAAAGCATAAGAGAGAGAGTTCTTCCTTCCTGGAATTCTATAGCATCATTTGTTTTGCTAAGTTTCTTTTAGGAACCAAAAGCTTTCGGTTTTCCTGCTCTGCCCACCCCATGTTGCTACAAGTTGACAGACTAAATTGATCGATGTGTCTGAAATTTCTTTTCTTTACTCCTGTAGGGATGGTATGTGATGGAGGAAATTCTCTTCTGCCCCCCTCTTTTCTGTAAAAGCTGGGACAGAATGATGTTTAAGTACGTCATAATTTCTTGTACAGTGTTTTCAGTTATGTAAAATGAATTCAAATAATGAAGAATGGAAATCTAAGCGAACCTACTGAGTAACCATGTTTTCTCTTGACGCTGTAGATGGTTTGCTTCCTTAAAGTTGTACCGATGGCTATCCTGTAAGATTGAAACGTAAGGAAGAGAGTAATGGAACTTACATCTGTTAGCAATTTTAATCTATAGAGTTAGGTGCATAACCCTATAATGAATAGAATACACAGATGAATTGAAAAGAGACAAACAATATACCTCTTGAGCGTGAGTAGAGTCCTTAAACCAAGAACGGTGAAGATTTTCATGAATAGTGATGAAGAATTACACAATGGAGTCTTTTTGTCTTCTGCAGTTTTTATCCTTTGTGGTCTCCTGTGTGCATTCTCTTGTGAGGAAGTAGTGCTCCTAAAACCGATATTTAATTGTGTTGGATAATGACTACACTAACCATCAATATTCTATTTATAATAGAATTCTTAAATTTCTAATCTCCTCCCACAATGGATTGGGTTAGGTATCTAATCTAAACCTATTTGAACCCAATGGATCAATAGGTATTAGTTAAGCTCACATAAAAGTTCTAAAAATATTCTACTTGGTTACACTGATATTGGTGTCTTTTCATTGATTTTGGCAAAAAAAAATTAAATAAAACACCTCTCAAATAATCTTGATTCAATCAACAATCTTTAGTGTTGAACAACAATGGAAAATACACATCATCATACGGCATTTAACTATCTATTGTTACGAACAATAGAAAATCATTAATCCAAATCGCTTGGAGAATATGTACATACGGAATTGATTTCATAATTGTAATCACATGAAATATCTCTTTCCTTAAAAACCCATTTCTTGATCTAAAGATCTTTCTACCTTGAAAACCTCACCGGTAGTGAACTTTGATATTAATCAACATTAAAGCAAGTCGCCATACTTTTGAGTTAATAGCTTAATTTGGTATATTGTGTATGGTTAACCACCACTTTCATGTATTTAGGCTAAATATCGGCATAAATCACGAAACTTAGCTAAATTCTGCCATTAACCTTGACATGGAAAAATCGAACCATAATATTCACATAATAATGAGAGAAAACATAGATGAGTACTATATTAAAAGGAAATATGTTCAACATAAACAATGTTCACAATGTATAGCCAAACAAAAATAATGCTCATTACAAAATCAAAGATAGAGAAAAACAAACTCCCACTAAACAAGCGTATCAAAAGATTCTATAACTCCCATGTTGGAAATATGAGTCTTGAAAACTCCCACTAGAAGAGTTTTGTTCAGAGAATTAGCAACCATCTCCTCAGTTGCAATATGCTCAACAACAATCTCCCCAGTGATTACCTTTTCACGAACCAAAAGATATCTGATCTCAATGTGCTTGGAACTGCTTGATCTCTTGTTGTTCTTTGTAAAGAAAACAACAAAAAAAATTGTCACACCATAAATGCACAGGCCTAGAGATAGGGTCAACGACTTTCAACCACAATACCTACTAGCAGCTTCATAGAGTGCTACAAACTCAGCTTGCATAGTTGATGAAGTTAGAATAGTTTGTTTGGTGTTATTTCATGAAATGCACATCCTCTCAATATAAAAATATATCCAGATGTACTTTCTATCATCAGTACACCCCTTAAAATCAGAATCAGAATACCCCACCCCTTCAAACGTTTCAGACTTAATGAACGCTAGTTTAAAGTCCTTTGTCTATTGCAAGTAACGCATGACTTTCTTGGATGCAATCTAATGTGCCAATCGAGCATCTGATTGAAACCTGCGAAATACACTGATTGCAAATACAATATTCAGACAAGTGCAGACCTGTGCATACATGAGGCTTTCGACTTCTGATGCATAAGGCTTGTCATTCATTGAGCTCCTCTCAGTATCATTCTTTGGACATTGCTACTCATTCAACTTATCCCCTTTGTTAAAGGGCACTTCATCACCTGAACATGTAGATGTGCTGAACCTCTTTAGTACTCTATCCAAGTATGCCCTTTCTCATAGCCTGAGAAGCCTCCATTTTCTATCACGACTAATCTCAATTCCAACACATAATAAATCCCTTGGTCTCTAGTAATAAGGTCTTGTTGTTGCTGGCCAATGAAATATCATCTACATAGAGCACAAGAAAGATACAACTGCTCCCAATGAGCTTTAGATATAATGAAACCAATAAAAAAAAAGGAAAAAAAAAAAGTATGTTGACTTTGATTATTTTGAAAACGGATCAGCTCCTCATACAATCACCTTAGTATCTAACATTTGTCCATTTTGTTTCCAAATATACCCCTCTTTATCCTTATAATGGCATAAGGTGGGACAGGTGTTGGATGTTGACTCATATGACCAGGTAATCGTACAAGCAGAAACAACAGATCCTATCTCGATTATTTTAATAAAAGTGGGACCCACATACCCATGTTTTCCCTAATTTCTCCTTCCTTCTCTTTTCTATTCCCCCACTCCATTGCATCTCGGCCCTACTAACTTGACTACCCCACCCTTTCTTTCTCCTCCTAAGCAAACATGCCCCAAGTGTATTTCTGCTTACCAATTGCTATTCCCAATCTTTTAGGATAATTCATTTTCCCATTGGCCCATTCTATTGGTGAATACCTACAAGAAGATACCCTTTTCATACAAAAATTGTAAGAGAAGATACCCTTCTGAGTTCAGATATTCCAAGTTGCCCTGTGCTCAAATCCAAATTCCAAAAAGCATATTCTTCTGCCCTTCCAAACTTCCAAACCCTTCAATTTTATTCGATTTATTTCACCATCATATATGCTTTTTTTTTATGCATGTCGTGTCGTGTCGTGTCAGCATTCACCGAGAGAGAGAGAGATTTTAAAAGGTGTTGTTGGGTGAACGCCTAAATTGCAATAATTTACTCGAGAGAGCCAGAAACACGGACAACCCAAACACAGTATTTAAAGGGTTGGGTTCAGGGTTCAGGGTTCAGGGTTCAGGGTTCAGGGTTCAGGGTTCAATTTTTATTGGTACATAAGACTGCTACATGAATCATGATTTTGAACTCTTATCAAAATTCTAGTTCTTCTTCTATGTATTAGAACTTGTGAGGGGCTGGTGTGGAAGAAGAGAAGAGGAGGAACGTCGGAGAAGGAGATGGTGATGGAAACGGAGATGAAGACCCACCACCACTTACCGGATTCATTAGATGATACAACGGCGGAGAATATAAAGACGACGGTGGTGATCGTGAAGACGAGAACAACGATGAAGAAGAGAAGCGAAACAAAACGGAAGAAGAAGTACAATTTGGTGTCGTTTTGGGAATCGCCAGATTACCTGAGAGATAATGAGTATATATTGAATTATTATAGAGTGGATTGGCCTCTCAAAGAGTCCTTCTTTAGCATCTTCAGTTGGCACAACGAGACCCTCAACGTTTGGACGTATGTATAAACATATCTGTGAAAGAAATAAATATTAGTACTGATGATGAATGGTTTTAATTCTTTTTTTTACTTTTGAAAATTTCTATTTATTTATGCAGGCATCTGTTAGGGTTTCTTCTCTTCTTGGTGTTGACGATTGTAAATTCAAGGCCGCTGCCACAATTAGCTGATTTCCTTTGCAAACTCAACAGGTAGGTGGTGCCTTCAGAGTTTTTCCTTTTTCTCTCTCTCTCTCTCTCTCTCTCTTTTTTTTTTTCTGATAATTGTATATTTCCCTCTTTCTAAATGGTTCACAAAAGCAACGACTAACACTCCCTTCAAATTATCAATAGGAAAGAATTTTTTTTTTGAAACAATAGAAAAGAAGCCCAAATCTTAATAAAGAAGTCAAAAGCTCTTTTTAATTCTTTTTAGATTTTGCCTATGTTTATGTAAAGTTGAGAAATTTCAAAATTAAAGAAGGAGAAAAAGAAGCCTAAAAACATGGTGACCTCTATATCCAAACAGAGAAGGACAAATTGACCAACCCTTTTCCAAGAAGAAGGTAGAGTTTTGTAAGTAGCAAGGTTCACCATTCTTTCATATTTGAAAAGATGTGTAGGCACATCATTGAAGTGGGGTTTACTTTCTGAAATTAAATTTCCTTCCCATTACAAAAGGGATAGTGAAGAAACTTAAAGGGCATACTTGTAAATACAATGGCTTTTAGGGGTGAGTTAATCCTGAAAGTTTTTTGAAGAGTCTGATCCCATTCTGAACGTTCTAGACCATTCATCATATTGGTGGTCTTTTCCTTGCCCTCGTCAATAGCCTGTTTCTAAATGATTTCAAATGGAAGCATGTATGGAAAATTCCATTTCACAATTTTGTTTGGACTAAAACTTGATGTGTTAGTAAAAGACGTTAGAATTTATTATCCACAAAATTTTAATGTTTTTAATAAATTCTTATACTTGTTTAGAGTTGAAATTTAACGAATAATTTTTCTATTGATGGACCATTCCCTACTTGTCATGTGGTAAGGAATTGTGACCTAACAACGACAAATAATTATAGTGATTCTAAAAAATTTCAAACTCCAAACAAGCATGAGAGTGCAAAAACTAATTTTGTATGCATTTGTAGCATGCCTTTTCCAACAATCACAGCAACATGAGTCACTTAGTGTCTATATAATAATAATAATAACAATAATAATAGCTATTTTCAACTCCAAACAGACATGAGAGAGGAAAGACTAATTTTGTATGCATTTGTGGCAGGTCTTATCCGATAAACACTGCGGCGATAAGCAATTCCAGTGATTCCAAAAATTTCTTGCCCGTAAGTTATATAAAGACTGGAGTAGGAGGCTACACTAACATCCCTGTGCCTATCTCTCTCCTCCTTGTATAAAATGAACTCACTGCCTATTTATGTATCATACCATTTTATTATTGGTGAATTCCCTTATACCGCTTGCTTAGAGAATCCTCTTCCATCACTAAATTAAAGAGTGGGAATCCAATTGATCGACTTGACTGTTGTACTAACTCTACCTTGACATCCAAAACTTTGCAGGGAGTAACAACACTCAGTGACTTTGAAAACTTGACAGTGGCAAGATGGCCTTTCTTCGTCTTCTTAGGTGGTTCCATGTTCTGTCTCCTCTCTAGCAGTATTTGCCATCTCTTCCTTTGTCACTCTCAACGCTTGAATCTCCTGTTACTACGACTTGATTACATAGGCATCACGGTCATGATCATCACCTCCTTCTTCCCTCCAATTTACTACACCTTCCAATGTGATTCACAATGGCTATTCTTCTACCTCACAGGGATCACAGTCTTAGGTATTCTCACTGTTGTGACATTGCTCTCACCGGTGTTAATTACCGGTCCGTTTAGGCCGTTGCGAGCTTTGCTCTTCTCCTCCATGGTTCTATTTGGGATTTTCCCAGCTGCCCATGCTTTGGTTCTCCACTGGAATGAACCTCGCCACTTCATAGCACTAGTTTATGAAGCAGCCATGGCATTGTTTTATGGGATAGGTACATTGTTTTATGTTACCCGGATTCCTGAGAGGTGGAAACCGGGCATGTTTGACATTGTTGGCCAAAGTCATCAGATGTTTCATGTTTTTGTGATTATGGGTGCCTTAGCCCATTATGGTGCAGCGCTTCTATTTATCCAATGGCGTAATATTTTAGGGTGTGATTAAAATGTATGGATTCTTGTACTTGTTCATATATAGATTGATTTATTTTTCAACATCATTTTATTATTGTAACAATGATTTCTCTCAAAAGTGAGAGGACTTCTTGTATCATATATTAATGATTATTAGTGAACTTTAGTGTGAGATGTTATTTGCTTCTTGATATGGAAAATCATCTACTGAACAAACTAACTTACTATAGTGCTCTACCCAGAGCAACTCTAATAAAAAGTAATGAATGAGTAAATGGAACTTGTTACCTAGCAAGAAATTTGCCAATACTTCTTGTGAGACTGTGAGAGTGCAAGCAATGAGACTAAATCAGGTTCATGTATGAGATTGTTTTCGTATGTCTCTAGTCCGTGGATTTGAAGTTTCTCTCTCTTCAAATCCACGGACTAGGGACATATAAATGGAACTTATACTTCTTGTGAGAGTGCAAGTGATGAGACTGGATCAGGTTCACGTACAAGATTATTTTCGTATGTCCCTAGTCCGTGTATTTGGAATTTACTTTCTCTCTCTTCATTTAATAGATTTCAAATCTACGAATCAGGGGTATATGAGATTGTTCTCGTACATGAACCTGATCCGGATTCCAAGTGATGACAATGATGTGCGCTTGAATCTCCTTGTGTGCTTCACTTGATGAAAGTGACGTGGAGATGATTGATGAGAAGCCCAAAGTGTGCGAGTGCTTGTGAGCTTGATTGGGAAGGCTTGATCTCTCTAAGACTTGAGTTGGTTGATCTTTAATGCTCAAGTAAATGATCTTAAATGAAGTACTTGGAAAGTGTTCAATAATGAACTGTGCTCTATTAAATAGGCCTCCCAAATAGCCTCAAAACCTTGGCCAAAAGATCCTCTAATAGATTATTTTTTTTTGATATGGTGAGCTAGTTCCTGATCTGGCGAGCCAGTTGGCCAAATGGCAATTGGACTATAGCCGTCAGGCACCGGCAAACTCATCTGGTTTCTGTTTTACAACAACCCTGAAACCTGTTTCATTCGAGTATCTCACCAATGACCTTCTATCGTATATGGATCATTTTAGGTAGTGTTTAGGGCTTCTAGGGTCCTTCTAGGTCATGTGAAGTGTGTCTCAAGTTATGCAATGCAATTTACAAGAGTGGAATGCAATGCATGAACACTATCCTATAACTTAGTATGATCTTTGGTCTTCTTTGATCTTCATCGTCTTGGTTCTTTGAATTCACATTTTGCTAGCTCCTTCTTGAGCATGTAGCCTTCATGCATTGTTAACTTTAGTTCTCCATCAAACTGGCACTTTGATTGGTTACACGTCACAATAAACAAAGTGAAACTAATTAATCCTTCAAATGTTATCATCAAAACCCATTTGGGAGTATTCCTTTCATGGGAGTGTGGGAACCAACAGTCTTCCCCTTTTTAATGATGACAAACTATTTGATCCTTTAAGGAGATGGATAAAAAATTTTAATAGGTAAAATTACACCACACTACTCCTCTATACCATGGCCTAATTACATTTTTACACCTATGTTTTCAGAAATTACACCCCTCCATTACATTTTAAAAATTCTTAAAAGCATCCCCAATCTGTTGGTTCTGGTTAATTTGTATTTTTTTAAGTGGTGACGTCACTTAATATTAAACCCCTTAATGGTGAAAATCCCCTTCATATAGGGCAAGAAAATTACCTATAGTACAACCACAAAGTAAGATTACAAATTTCAATCACACATACATACAGAACATGGTTAACAAAATGGAGGACAAAATTGGGCTGAAAATCTATACTACAAGAAGCTGCTGACATCAGTGGTCAACTACTTTGGGGAGAACTTCGAAGAGGAGGCTATTGAGTAGATACGACGGACTTTGACATTTCCTCTATCAAAAAGACAAATGTGAACCTAGAGGAAGCCTCAACTGATGAGGGAGATGAGGAGTGTCTACCATTGATGGATGCAGGGAGGAACACCGAGGAATGCCCTCCTGCACCACCTAAGCCTTCTACACCATCAGCACCACCAATGGGTGAGTTTGGAGCCTCTACATCTCAGGGGCCACAGGAGTACGAGTGGAATGATGTAATGTGCCATCTAAACACTATGACTACCCTCTTTCGGAGGATGGACAGTCATCTCGAGGTATGGACGGGTGATTTGACACTCTCGATGGACGTGTCAAGTCTATTGAACAATAGATGGATGAGTGGCCGACGTTCTTTGGAATCCCTGCAGTACCTCTAGCACCATCTCAGGAGTAGTGGCACCGGATTGCCCCTTTGTAGACACCAAACTTTTTCCCACCTCGACAATGATGAATTATGGGCAATGAGGAGACATATTTTCTCTCTTTCGGAAAGAAGTCGAATTTTCAGCACAAATCTAGACTATCCCAAAACTTGTGATTGGAAAAAATTTAAATGATGTGGGGAAGGTGACCAGAAGTGGTCAGTAATACCTTTTGCTAGAATACGACAATCAAGCCTAGCATGTGCTTGATTCCCATATCATTGGAAAGTGCTCGTAAATACGGTTCCATCGATACCTTGTATGGAAAAAACAAATACCCAGGTGTGCCCTAATGCCTGATGGAACTTTGAACCAGTTAAACCAAACCAAACCAAACCCTAAACCTTAAACTAAACCAAACCAACCAAAACCAGACTAAACCCTAAACCCTGAACCAATCCAAACCAACCCAAACCAAACCAAACCCTAAACCAGATCAAACCAACCCAAACTAGACCAAACCCTAAACCCTAAACCAAATCAAACCAACCCAAACCAGACCAACCAAAACCAAACCAAACCCTAAACCCTAACTTAAACCCTAACCTAAACCCTAACCTAAACCTAAACCAAACCCTAAACCCAAAACTCTAAACCCTGACCTAAACCCTAGCCAAAACCCTAATCCAAACCAAACCCCAAACCCTAAACCCAAACCCAAAACTAAACCAAACCTTAAAACTTAAACCAAACACTAAATTTAAAACCAAACCTTAAATTTAAACCAAACCCCGAACTTAAACCGGACCAGACCAACCCCTATCCAGAACTTACCGACATACCCACAGCTATTATCGCGATAAGACTTCCACCAAGGGCTATTGCCGCCCAGTCTAGGGGGTAGTCGCCCAGTCTACGAGAGTGGTTGGCGACGAAGCAGGGTGCAACAGATAACTTCCAAGAAGGACAGGGTGACATGTAAGGCCTTACATGGATTATGTAATGCCTTGCAAATCTGTGTAAGCCCTTACATGGATTTTAGCCCCCTTACACAGCCTTAGGCTTTTTACAACCCTGCCCCTCCTCCTCTCCTATAAATAGTGACCCCTGGGTCACTGTAAAGACCTGGCAGAAAAATCCTTGAGAAAAATCCCTAAAGAAAACATTGTTCCAAAAGAGAGAGAGAGAGAGAGAGAGAGAGAGAGAGAGAGAGAGAGAGAGAGAGAGAGAGAGAGAGAGAGAGAGAGAGAGAAGAAAGAAAAAGAGTGTAAGAATCCTGAGCCTAGCTTACTAAGTTAGTTGAAGTTGACGAAGTCATATCTCATTTTCGGAAGCCTAGCTTGTCCATATCAGGTTAGTACTAAACTCCTGTTCAAGTTCTTTTCATTTAAATTCAACACTTTTATTATAGTGCAGAAGCTCTGCCCAAAATTCTTGAGCTGATTCCAACCTTAGAAAAATGTTACGGAAGCTCTGCCCAAATTTCTTGAGCTGATTCCAACCCTAAAAATATGGCGCTGAAGATCTACCAAAATTTCTTGAGCTGATTCCAACCCTAGAAATATGGCGCTGAAGATCTACCAAAATTTTCAGAGCTGATTCCAACCCTAGGAATACAACACGGAAGCCTTGCCCAAATTTTTAGAGTTGATTCCAACCCTAATAATACAGCACGAAAGCTCTGCCTAAATTTCCAGAGCTGATTCTGATTCTAGAAATATAGTACGAAAGCCCTATTCAGATTCCTGGAAACCAGAATCCGTAGTCACACCCTAGCAAAGAAGCCCTGTCAATTTTCTTACCTAGGTGCCAGAAGTTTTTAATTTCCCCAAGAAAGAGAGAAGAAAATTGAATCGTTGCCCCTGAGTCGAGGAAAATTATTGAAAAATTCACTATTTTCATCGGTCATTATCATGTAGATACTATATTGTAATTTCATTTGCCTCATTTCTGTATATATTGTTTTATGTGTTTATTGAATAAAATAATGATTTACTGTTATAGTTTCATGTATTAATTTTAGTATCTGCTCATTAAATGTAATTCGTTTCATCATTTCATATTACCGCATGTGTTCCTCACATGAAATAACTATTATGATTTTCCTGTCATAGAGCATTGCACGTCTATGTAGATAAGATAATTGCATTTTTCATTATTTTATATAAATTTTGTGATTTCATGTGGAATTATTTCAAGCAAGTTTATGTATATCTGTTTGCGTTATTTCATGTAATAGGACTTCTATGCTAGCTTAGACTATTAAAATTCTCAGGGGAGAATATTCGAAATCCAAACTT
Source organism: Macadamia integrifolia (assembly GCF_013358625.1). Taxonomy (NCBI): domain Eukaryota; kingdom Viridiplantae; phylum Streptophyta; class Magnoliopsida; order Proteales; family Proteaceae; genus Macadamia; species Macadamia integrifolia. Next base: position 146,697 of record NW_024870525.1, on the reverse strand, counting down.
CTGGTAGAAAGATCGAAAATTCCAGGCGAGGTGGGTGCCTAACACCTTCTCACACTAGTAACCTAACACATACCCCTATCTCTGGAACATACCAAAGTATGAATTCAAATTCGAGGGTTCCTTCCTTTCATAGGAATCTATCTCCCTATTCGAGCTCGATCCTTTAATTGAAATTGGGCTCCACCATAGGGTTAGCCTTGAATCCTAGATGGTGACTCCAAACATCATGCTTCCCCCATCCCTGTAATAGTCACCAGACCATGTTTTGGAGACCATTCAATCCATTCACCTCCTTTGAGGCAGACCAGAGGTGAGAAAGAAGAATAGAGTAGAAAAAGAGAGAGAGCAAAAAGGTATTTTCCCTTACAGTGGTGACTCCACTGGGGACTGTCAAACGATCTATACCAAAAGCTTACAATGAACGTTAGAATTTTTTCCACCTCATCATTATTGTGTGTAAACATGTCTATATATTGCTTGCTAACTGCATCATGCATCATGTTCGAAGTGAAATCAGTTGACGAGGGTACTCCCTGTCATGCGTGCACCCTCAGAGAGGTTAGTGCACGATATACTAAGTACTCTGAGATCAAATGATACCCACTTCCTACATAAGAGTGCTCGAAGTAGAATTGGTTGACGAGGATGGTCGATATTTCGAAACCCTCAGGGTGATAGAACATGTCGGGCTATTCTGAGATTAACTAATGGCCACTTTCTGCACTACACTTGTGCACACACTCACTCACGGATACACCTACCCCTGTGGTTAGCCGACTGAACCCATGTAATGTCATGGACAATCACCAATGAAGTCACACCCCTTGATACAGTACCATCTAGTATATCAAAGGAACCACGTACCCATGATTCACTTTCAGTGATAGGTATATCGGTTCTGTCAAGGGTAACCTTGTTTTATCCTATAGCCTTACCCATTACAGTGCATCATATAGGAACTAGACCATTAAACAACTAGGGTACGCCACAAACTAATTTAGTAATTGTTTACGGTTCAAGTTAGAACCCTTCTAGCTTGTTTCATCTGGGGTGAGATTTTTCCTGTACATGTTTAAACCTAATGTGTTCTATGACAATTGAGAATTGGGAAATGCAACTATGTCGGTTTTGGTTCACGCAACCATTCCTGTGGGGTGATTTTCGCTTCACCACATTATATTAGCACGTGTTCCAAACTGATAATGTTCCATAGAACCAATCCTAGAGTCAAGAATAATTAGGTATTTTCATGCTATGGGGAGAAACAAAATACCTATGTGAAATTAGCTGTGACGTTGTTCTTGCGTGGACCAACTTGTTTATTTTTCCACACCATAATTTGTGTCTAAATTGGGCCCTAAAAAAATGTGTGAATACCAAAAAATTTAGACACTTATTATTGAGGGGGAGTAATTTTATGTGTGCATCACAAAAAATAAATAAAAATAAAAATAAAAATAAAAATCTAAAATTTAAATTTCTTAGTTTAGGTCGGGCACGATTCCGCGTTAAAAAAATTCTCCGCTATCTGTGTGGACCTGTCAAGATAATCGTTTGATCTGAGTTAGCCCTAAGAAGTCCTTACCAATGGTGGAACTTATTGTTCAACTCACGCCACCAAGTTCACCTAGCTCAGCATCGTCTGAACAGTCGGCGAATATGGATCCGGTTAGTGGAAGTCAACCAGATGCCCAAGAGAAAAGGAGAGTGGATATGATGCAGTTAGAGTTAGAAGAGTTGTGTCATTTATTCAACCAGTTTACTAGTGCCAAGCAGCCTCAGCAACAAACTGAACCTATTTTAACCCCAGGAGAACAGGAATGGACCAAGATGGGGTCCAATGCACCTCGTACCATATTGAGGCTTGTGGTCAAAGATGATAAAGAGGAAATCCGACTAGATCTTCCAACTGAACCCCCTGAAACTAAAAGGGAAAGAAAGATGAGGGAACAATTAGAAAGACTTGAAAAGTTGATGCAGAAGGGGAAGGACGTAGATGCTCAAGCCACAGAAACTAATGAGATGGTCATCTTTCCCGGAGCTCGTAATTCAAAGAAATTTAAATGGAACACTAATGAGTTTGATGGCAAAGGTGACTCGAGGGCACACTTGAAGGTCTTCATTAATATTTTCAGATCATGGGGATTTACTTAAGAACAAATGGGGCAAGCATTTTTGCTTACTCTTTCAGGCCCAGCTTTTAATTGGTTAACTCAGTTGGACCCTTCCCAGACTCAGAATTAGTCAATAATTGTGAAAGCATTCACCAAACAGTACTCTTACAACACTTAACTAGATATAACTCGATGAGAATTAGAAACTGTTCGACAAGCTCCAGGTGAGGGTTTCACAAAGTTTCTCTTAAGGTTTCGAGATAAGGCAGGTATGATGACATCTCAACCTACTAAAAAAGAACAAGTTGAAATGATTCTAGATAACTTGGCAAATCCCTATTATGATGTGTTATACAGTCAGCACATTGAGACATTCTCAGCATTACTAGCAATAGGGAGAAGAGTTGAAAATCGAATCTTTAGAGAAGCTTAACACCAGAACAATCCACAGGGTTCCTCAGAGATACTTAGAATACAAGGTATAGTAAATGACGTAATACAGATGTGAACACGATAACTACCACAAGCACCGACCAGCAGTCTACGGTGCATGCAGTAACTTTTAAGCTTGCTCCAGTTGTCATTAAGCCAAGTCTTCTAGCTTAAAAAGGTTCAGTACAGAGGAGGCAATTCTCAGATTTTGGGATGCCCTTATCTATGTGTTATGAGAAATTGAAGAAAGAAAGCCTCTTAATATGATGCATGCCCATCTAATTAGGGTTCCTCCACCTCCTTGGTACAAGAAAATGAATGTTGCTCTTTCCATAATCAAAAGGATCATCTCACCAACTAGTGTATCACCTTGAAGCATGCAGTACAAGATTTGATTGAATTAGGGCGGATTGAACTAGAATTGAAGAGCCAGCCAAATGTGACTACCGATCCACTTCCGAATCACGGAACAACTGAAATGATACAAAGTGATTCATATGAGAATGATCCTACTCAAAGGATTCAACCCTCACCAAAGAGAGGGCGTCTTACTACCAGAACATATTGAGCCTTGCTCAAAGCCAAGCATTCAAAAGCAAAAGAACAAGAGAATCGGAAGAGAATTGAAGAACTTCGTTCCTGGGAAGATGAAAGTCTCCCACCCTGTAATCTTACACTTCCTCAGATAGGGTCACCTTCATATCACCCAGCATCCTATCCTTCATCACCTTCATATCACCTACCATCACTTTCTCCATCACCTTCATATCACCCAGCATCCTATCCTTCATCACCTTCTTATCACCTACCATCACTTCCTCCATCACCTACCATCACTTTCTCCATCACCATCATATCACCTAGCATCATTCCTTCCATCATCTTCCTATCACCCACATCCTACATCACCTTCATATCACCTAGCATCGTACAGTCCATCATCTTCCTATCACCCACATCCTCCATCACCTTCATATCACCCAATATTATACCTTTCATTACCTTCCTGTCACCTGGCATCACATCCTACATCTCCATCTTACCATCCAACACCAGACTATTGTGTCCCAACTCGAGAAGGATTACCATCACTAGTTATTGCCCCATTTCCCCCATATTTGCCTCCATTTCACCCAAAACCTTGCTACATTCCAATTCCATATAACCCTTATCCTTATCCACCACCGCTAGAATACTTTTCCATAGACGGATGGTTAGAAGAAGGGATCCAACATCAGTGTTCAGAGGCAGATTAGTCAAATGGAACTTCTTGGACTGATATGTTAATGGATCTAGATACTCCCACTCACTCCCCTACTGGATCTATTAATCTCATAGATAGGGAAGAAGAGTCCCAGATTGACCCTACAACTCTCATTGTACCAACAATTGAAGATGTCACACATATGATCAGGGCAATGGCGGCATTGACTATTGGAGAAATGATCTCAGATGAAATACACCTAATCCATATAGGTGGAGAGAGTGACAGTGATACTGAAACAGTGAATGCTATTAGAGGAAATGTGCCCGATGTGGATCCAACAGATATCATTCTCCCAATTTTCCCTTCGAATGATGATTCAGAGGAAGAAGATGATAGGGATGAGGATCACTTAATCCATATAAGTGAAGAGAGTGACAGTGATACTGAAGAAATTTGTGAGATAGTGAATGCTATTAGGGGAAATGGGCCCGATGTGGATCCAACAGGTATCATTCACCCAATCTTTCCCTCTAACAATGATTCAGAGGAGGAAGAAGATGGGGATGAGGATATAGAAGATGATCAAGAATCAGTAAATGAAGATCTAGAAAGAGATTTTGTTGAAGAAGATGAAGATGAAGAAGAAGGTCAATAATCAAAAAATGAAGATCTAGAGGAAGATTTTGGTGAAGAAAGTGAAGAAAATCAAGAGTCAGAAAGTGCATATTTTGAAATTGAGTTTGAAGAGGAAAGTGAAGAAGAGAATCCCTCCTACGACAATGTGCTTTGCTTACTAAACCAAATGTGTGAAGATATGTTAGTAACTGAGAAAATGTTGAGGAAAGTGGCAGTTCGGCAAGAAACTGTCAAAGAAGTTTGTGAAAATCTTAAGGTTAATTTTGAGGATAAACTATTTGTCAAAGGGCTTATTTTGCATTTGAATAGCGTTATTCAAATAGTTAAAGCTCAGGCTATCGACATTTCAGGGGGTCCTCGAAGTCCACCATCTGCATATGAAGAAGGGATTGAAGAACCTATGGTAGGCTTGATTGGTGATATAAACAATGAGGATGAGAGTAAATACCCTTATAATATTCTCATCAAAAAGAGGCCTGAAGGATTCAAGAAAGTGATGGCCACTACAAGTGGGAAAGACTGCAAAGCCAATGGGTTGATAGTGGAACAACCAACTGTCACAGAGACAGGGCAGTGTAGTAGGCAGCCACAACCTGAGAATCAAGTATTGAGCCAGTTGAAGAAGGTGCAGACCAACATCTCCATTTGGGGGTTGTTAATGGCATCTCCTACCCATAGGGAAGCTGTAGTGAAGTCCGTCACCAGTGTGCAAGTACCCATAGAGATGGATTCGTCGCGATTATCTTAGATTGTGGGAGCCACGTATGCTGTTCAAGCATTAATGTTCTCTGATATAGACTTACCTCCATAAGGTTACCGGAGCTCTGTACATCACTGTGGATTGCAATATGAATACAATGCCTTAGATCCTTATGATAATGGATTAGATCTGAATATTCTACCCTTGAGGGCTACCACATGTATAGGCTTTAATCCATATCAATTCAAACCCTCAACTCAAATCATTAAGGCTTACAACAACACTAGAATAAATGTTGTCAAAATTCTCACAACAATGGTGATAATAAGGCCAGCTGAGTTCTATGTTGAGTTCCAAGTGATAGATATCTCAGCATCCTTCAACATGCTTCTAGGTCATCCGTGGCTTCATAAAGCAGGGGTAGTGTCATATACTCTACGCCAGAAAGTAAAATTTATCTATGATGACAAGGTAATTATTATTTCTAGAGATCCTCAGTTAGTCAACACATTAGCTAACATTGAAGTTGGAAAAACTCAAGAACAGGAGGTGCATCTGAGTGGCTTTGAACTAGAAAAATTTTGTGCTTCTGTTGTTGAAGAGCCAATGAAGGAGAACATTCTAATGTCCTATGAGGGCATGTGGAATACCAATGTTGGTCGAATGATGAAGCAGATGCATTATTTTCCTGGAATGGGATTGGAAAAATACTAGCAAGGACCCACGAGGTTGCCTGAATTCCCTCCCGCTACAGGAATGCGAGGTTTAGGGTTTTCTCAAAAGGGAGAACAAAAGATGTTAGAAGATATAAGGAGGGGCCGAGGTGTAGCAAGAGCCTATCGAGGGTTTGAGAATCAAAAGATGCTTGTAATGGTAAGAAAGGAATCCTCTTGCAAGGAAAGGGTTGCAAATTATCTTACCTTAGAGAGATACTTTGTAAAGGCAGCAGAAGGTTTTCTCAGTTGTGAGGATCTTGACTTTCAACCTAAGAAAGAAGCAAAGAAAGCAGATTCTGAGTTCGAAGTCATCTATCAAGATCAGATTGATTGGATCACCTATAAGCTGGAACGTCTACCACAACTGACATCTTTCAGATAGATGTGACTGCCACAACTGAAGAAGAATCTGCAGTTAACCCTACATCCCTGATTCGATCATCACAGATTCTCAAGCCTCGTCTTACACTGAAAGAAGTTTGGCAGCATAAATTAAGAGCTACCTGGCGTCTCAATCTTCTAATCGAGATATGAACTCACATCTATTCTTACCTATGGAAGATGTATCTAGAGGAGCTGAGAAAGGGGTAATATCGCTCTTTTTGTGAGAGCAGTTCATATACTATAAAGAGAAGAGCTGGAAGGATGAATATTTGCCCTTACTGTGCTAGAAGCAACTGCAATGGTTACATCAGAGATGGAGGTCAACGGTTTGATTGTGGCAAGGGGATGGCCTTACATAAAAGGCTTGAGAAGTTAGATTTTTAGGAGTGAGGGCTGAGTAGCCTGGGGCGAGGTACATCCCTCAAAAAATTCAGGTTTACAGATCATGAGATTGATTAATTTGTTTTTACCACAAAAAGTGCCAAGAGTAGGCAGGCTGAATCTGAACTCTTCTACCAAGAGAAACTGGGGCATCTTTAACTCCATGAAGAAGGTGAAAGTAGTGGTGTCAATAAAACCCTTGAGGTAGATGTTATTGCCACTGAAGAGATAGAGGAGGGACCAATGCCATATCTGCTAATTCATCCAGCCCATGAACCACTACTCAACTGGACCAGTACAGGATATAACTTCATGCTCACTAAGACTCAGGGTCCAATCGGTTCTAAAATCATCACATAGTATATTGAAGATTCCCTTTCTATTGTCGAGTCTCCTTTTACTTATACTTTTTCTGAATTTCCTTCTGTTAATGAAATTTCGCACTTTCAGTATGTTGAGTCTGTAGTCTTTCCAGCTATCAATAAAAATTTTGATTTTGAGTATGATTTATCTCTTTTTGATGATGATCTTAACAAAATAACTGATGAATATCATGAATTGTTAAAACAATCTAAAGAAAAAAGAGCTAAACCTATGAGTGAGGACACTCGACTCATTAACTTAGGATCCGATCAATGCCCTTAAGAATAAAATTGGTGCAACCCTAAATGAAGAAGAAACCTCACAAATGGCCAGTCTGTTAAGAGAATTTGCAGAGGTTTTCACTTGTCCTATAACGACATGCCTGGCATTGACCCAAAAATAGTGCAGCATCGACTCCTTACGTATCCAGATGCGAAGCTCATCAAAAAAAAGGCAAAAGAATGTGGCCTGAATGGAGTGAAAAGATTAAAGAGGTAATTAAGCAATGGAATGCAAGATTCTTGCAAGTCATAAAGTACCCCCGTTGGTTGGCCAATATTGTTCCAGTTCCAAAAAAAGATGGAAAAGTTAGAATGTCTATGGATTTCAGAGATTTGAATAAAGCCAGTCCTAAAGATGATTTTCCTTTGCCTCATGTTGAAGTATTGGTTAATAGTACGGTAGGGCATGCCTTGTTGTCATTCATGGATGGGTTTTCAGGATACAACCAGATCAACATGCATCCTGAAGATATGGAAAATACTGCTTTCACCACCCCTTGGGGGACTTATTGCTATAAGGTAATGCAATTTGGTCCAAAGAATGCTGGAGCCACATATCAAAGGGCCGCTACCACTATTTTGCATGATAGGATTCACAAGGAAGTGGAACTCTACGTTGATGAAATGATTGTCAAGTCTATCGACAGACAGGGGCATATCCCAGCACTAAGGGAGTTTTTTTAAAGAATCAAGAAATTTCAATGACGGTTGAACCCTCAGAAGTGTGTGTTCGACGTAAAGGCAGGAAAATTATTAGGATTTTCTGTAAGTGAAAGAGGTATAGAAGTGGACCCTATCAAGATTAAAGCAATCAAGGATATGCCTGCACCTCAGACTGAGAAGAAAATACGAGGATTCCTTGGTCACATCTAATACATCAACCGTTTCATATCCCAATTGACCACTATATGTGAACCAGTGTTCAAGTTGTCAAAGAAGGATCAGCCCACATGGTGGAATTCCCAATGTCAAGAAGCCTTCGACAAAGTTAAGGAATACTTGTTAAATCCACCGGTTCTTATGCCACAAATAAAGGGGAAACCACTTCTATTATATCTGTCAGTAGGACAATTCTTGATGGGGTCCATGTTCGGTCAGAAAGATAAGGTAAAAGGAATAGAATAGGCTATCTACTATTTGAGCAAGAAATTCTTGGAGTATGAAGTTCGATATACATCATTAGAAAAGACTCGCATAGCTCGTATTTGGGCAACAAGAAGGTTGTGACACTATATGGTGGCATATCCAATTCGCTTGATTTCTAGGATGGAACTTATCAAGTATTTATTCGAAAAGCCTACACTCACTGGTAGAATGGCAAGGTGGTTGCTATTACTCTCAGAATTTGACATTAAATAAGTCAATCAAAAGTCTATCAAAGGCAGAGCAATTGCGGATCACTTGTCTACACATCCCACAAAAGATGGAAGATCATTAGATGATCTTTTCCAGATGAGAAAATCATGGTAGTTGAAGAAGGAAACTCTGTTAACACATGGCAATTATATTTTGACGGAGTAGCCAATCAAAGAGGGTATGGGGCAGGAGTGTTATTAATAATACCCAACGAGCTATATTTGCCTTCATCTTTTCGACTTGATTTTTCATACACCAATAATATTGCTGAATATGAAGCATGTGCAATCGGCCTGGAGATAGCTCTGGCAATTAGGGTAAAAAGGATCCAAGTGTTTGGTGACTCATCCATTGTAATCTGCCAAACTCAAGGGAAATGGAAGACCATAGATGAGAAATTGAAGCCTTATCAAGAATATCTAGAGAATATCTCTAAACACTTTGAAGAAATCTCTTTCAAATACTTCCAGAGAGATAGCAACTGGTTCACCGATGCTCTTGCAACTTAGCGTCAATGGTTGAGTGTAGTCCTATGGCCCAAGTAAGACCTTTTCTAGTTGAAAGAAAGGAAAAGCCCATCTATCATGATTCAGTGAATGCCTTGACAACAGATGGAAGATCTTGGTTTGCTCCTATTGTGGACTTCATCAGGGAAGGGAAATATCCTATGGAAGCAACATGAGGGAAAGATAAGTTTCTCAGAAAATCTACCACCCAATTCACATTACAAGACGATTTGCTGTACAAAAGATCGTTCGATGGAATTCATCCATTGTGTGTGGATGAAGAACAGGCGCAGACTGTGATAAAAGAAATAAATCAAGGTATCTGTGGACCTCATATGAATGCAAGAATGCTAGGCAAGAAAATCCTAAAATTAGGATAATATTGGCGCACAATGGAGGCAGACTGTGTAGATTTCATTTGAAAGTTCCACAAATGTCAGATATTTGCCAATAGCATACATATTCCGCCAATGGAATTGCATTCACTCAGTTCCCCTTGGCCATGCTCTACATGGGGTATTGATGTTATAGGAAAAATTACTCCCAAAGCATCAAATGGTCATGAGTTCATATTGGTAGCACTTGACTCTTTCACCAAATAGGTGGAACCACAGTCATATTCAGTCCTTATTGCGGCAAAGGTGGCCAAGTTTATTAAAGAGAACATCATTTGTCGACATGGAATCCCACAACAATTGATATCTGACCAGGGCACTCATTTTCAAGGGCAAGTCAATAAACTTTGCACCAAGTTTGTGATCGAACGGCATAAATCCACCACATATCATCCACAAACAAATGGGGCAATGGAAGCAGCTAATAAGAATATGAAGGTAATTCTCCAGAAGATGGCAGATACACATAATGATTGGGTAGATCACTTACCGTATGCACTATGGGCAGAACGTTGATTTGAACTTCTAAAGGGGCAACTCCATATTCTCTTGAATACAGAATGGAAGTTATGTTGTCAATTGAGATACAAGTCCCCTCTCTTCGAGTCCTCATAGAAAGCAAACTACCAAAAGGAGAATGGGTATAGGCTAAATATGATGAACTTAATCTGATGGATGAAAAAAGAATGAAAGTCATGGACAATTTAATAAAGTATCAGTTGAGAATGGCAAGAGCATTCAATAAAAATGTTCATCCTCGTAACATTGAAGTTGGAGATTTGGTTCTCAAAGAACAAAGAGCACCTACACAAGATCTTCGGGGAAAATTCCGACCAAATTGGAGTGGTCAATTCACAGTAAAGAAAGTCTTGTCAGGAAAAGTTGTAATACTCATGGATTTGGATGGAGATGAATTGTCAGGTTTGGTTAATATGGATCAACTGAAAAAATATTATGTTTAAATTTAGGGTAACCACTTGAACTCGTTTGACCTGATTCCTCATAACGGATATGTAGGCAACTTGGCATGTTTGAGTGCGGTCACATCTGTACCAAACTCTTAAAAAATAAATAAATAAAAATTCTTAGGGCATTGATTGAAAAAAAAATCCAGAGTTATGTCTTGAGTGTCTAAGAAAGAAAGCAATGCTTCAAGACCATCATCTCGCCACTTGGCACCTTAATTACCAGACAGCTTGTTTTCCCTAGTAATTCATTTCTCCATCATCAATGGTCTACAAAAATCTCCACTTGGCATTAACAATCACAAGTCAGATTATTCCCCACTTGTGGTTCTTTTTGTTCCCCTTTCAACTGTAATATCTTATCTTCAGTGTACAAGTTAGACTTATGATGAAGAACTTATTGGTCTATGAAATTTTTTATTTCTATCAAAAGTATCTTCTCGTAGAACAAAAATATTTATGAGCTTGTTGCCATGTCTTGTATATGTTTATTTCACTTTTTTGATCAAGTTGTTCACTTGTATCATCGGGGAAAAAATCAATTATGGTTTTTCCCCGTGCAAATACTCTGGATGAGACTTTTATAGGTGGACTATAAACATGAATGTTGATGATTCTAGGTTGTTGGAAGACACAAATCTTTTGGTTTTTAGCCAGATTCGTGCATAGAATTATGCCATAATTTGCAGAAGGAAGTTCCCAAGCATTGGGATTGTAACCTACACGTGTTCAAATTTGGGTCAATAGAAATTTGTCCAACTCTAGAAGAATTCAGAGCCTGCTTGCTCTCTCCACCCAAAGGGAAACTTCTCCGTCCTACTCTACAAGAAGATTACACTCAAGATATCCAAGAGTTTTTTGGATGGAACAGAAAGGAAATGAAAAAGTTCATGGTTTTCCAAAAATAGACATCTTTGAAGTAGCCAAAGTTTTTTCTTAGTGCAGACACTTGGAGGGAATGGATCAATGGCATAGAGGTAATGTCTATCTATTTTGTATGATAGCACGATACTTGTTGCGTTATCCTAGACGTGGAGTAGCTCCTGCCATCATCAAAATAGAGTTACAACTTCGAGAAGGTTGCGACATTGTTCCTACAATCCTGGATGAAACACTTAAAGGGCTGGACCAGATGGTCATTTCTAGAAAAATTGGTACAAATCACTACATGGGGTGTCTTGCTGCTTTCCAACTTTGGTTGACTAAGAAGCTACAACTATTAAGGCCTTTCCAACATAGTAAGCTGACAGCCATCCAGTACCAGACAAGAGGAAATTTTTAAAATTTCACTTAATTGCTAGTTGGCAGGAGTATCTTCAAGAGAAAACCAAAGATAATATTAGATGGACCTGTCGGTGGTCGCCAAGTAAAAATCCTATTATGAATACTCCAGGGTGCAATTATGTTAGGCTGATTGGTTTGATTCACACATCCTTTTATCTACCTACTCATCTATAGCTGCAACATCAGTTTCCTCAAACAGATCCAGGAGAAGTAGTGAACTTTTATCCCCCAGAAAAGCTATCCACTGGTGTCATAGATCTACTGGCAGATTTGTGGCAAAGGTAGCTGGTGTAAGGTTTTTTTTAGAAGAAAGAGTTCCAAATGTTTACAGACAATTGAAGATCTGGTTTTTTAGTTTATTGTACTCCCTTGTAACCATTTTTCGTTTATTGTAAACCTAAGCTTAGAGTTGAAATAAATTTAGCTTTTTCTATCTACCTTCACATGAGTGATTGATAAAAAAAAAAAAAAAAAGAGAGAAGGGAATTATGCATAGCCCAAACAGAGGAAATAACATTGCTATAACAAAACACCATGATACATATTAACATATTGCATGATACATACTAACATATATACAAACATTATATATATAAGAGAAACATCGTCTATTGAGATCTTGATTGTCTTTCTAAATGCTCAGATAAAGCCCATATATTTTCATCCCCCATGTCAAAATTTATATCCACCCCTTAACCATTCATACCAGCTTCATTAGTAGCTGAAGGAGTACAAGTGGCATCAGTGCTTACTCTAGAATGCGCTAACTATTCTTCCAAAAGGATCACTTTCCTTTGTAGATTGGTGATCACAGTTTTTTGATCCCGGCAAGTTGTAGATAAATCAAAATATGCATCGCTAAGACTACTGACAGTCCTATGGATTAATGCATAGTGCTCCAATTCTAGGTGTTCAAAATATATATATATATATATATATATAGGAGGAGGGCAAAAGGGCATACGTAATCAAAGGCAAGCAGAAGACCCAGTTCCTAGTCAGGAGTCCTTGGGGCCTACAAATGAATTAAATAAGAAAAACGTGCATCTATGACACCATTTCCAAGAAAAGCAAAGATGAATGTCTTGGAATCCGTATGATGATGGCCTGAACAAGCAGAAGGTGTACTCTAAGAGGCGTGTGAAGGTAAGCCACTAAGAGGAATGTTGGGGGCAGAAGCCTCACTGCTAGAAGCCGTAGGACGAATAGGATACTAATGAAGATTTGTGAAGTCAATAAAAAAAATTAAAAAAAAATTTAAAATTAAAAATTTTTAACCCAGAGAGTAGGAACAAGTAATGACCAAAATGCCATTATAAGAATGACATTTCTCTAACAATGCCATAAGTTTAACTTCAGTAAAAACATCATTTCCACAATAGCGCTAGAAAGTGCCAATTCCAATACCAAAATATCATTACAATAAATATGTTTCTCCAACGGTGCCATAAGTGTAACTTCAGTGTTTAAGTGATGCGAAAACAACGTCATTTCTACAAACAATGCTAGAAAGTGCCAATTGCATTGTAAAGATGATATAATAAGAATGTCATCTCCATGACAACGCTAGAAAGTGCCAATTCCTTGACCAATATGCCATTATAAGAATGACGTTTCAGTGCCAAGATGCATTTGAAAATTCTTTTTCTGCAGCAGCACCAAAAAGTGCCGATTGCATTGACTGGATGATATAATAAGAATATCATCTCCACAATAGCGCCAGAAAGTGCCAATCCTCGTTTCCATAATAATATTGGAAAATATTAATCTCAATGCCAATTTTCATGTTAAGATATCAGTAAGATTGGAAGTATCAAGAAATGTTACAAAGAGGTCAATCTGATCAGAAGGGCTGAGGTATGTTATAAGAACGATATCCTTACAATTTCTCTAGTGAGTTGTCTCTCAGGTATGTATTCCCTTCCTCATTAGAAAATGATTGCACTTCGAGATAATTCCCTCATACTTGTATTCTTGGCTAAGTCTGGGACATTTTATGTATGATCCAGTTCTAGTGGTATGATATACTGATACTAGTCAATTGGATATACTGTCATATTAATTTCTTATTTTCATCAAATTTTACCATCAGAGTCTTATAGCTCACCTTTTACATTGCACCTCCGCTAACCCTGTGCAAGATATCGGTAGTACATGCTCTAGGGTGACAAAATTTTATTGTTCTTTTCTTTTTCTTTCAGCTGTTGCAGAGTCTCTGCCAAAGAGGGGCATTTTGTAGACACCAAATTTTGTCCCCCCTTGGCAATGACGAATTATGGGCAATAAGGAGACATATTTTCTCTCTCGGAAAGAAGTCAAATTTTTGGCACAAATCAAGACTATCTCAGAACTTATGATTGGTCAAAATTTAAATGATGTGGGGAAGGTGATCGAAAGTGGTCACTAATACCTTTTGCTAGAATATGACAATCAAGCTTAGCATGTGGTTGATTCCCATATCATTGTAAAGTGCTCGAAAATATAGTCTTATCAATACCTTGTATGGAAAAAACAGATACCCAGATGTGTTGTAATGCCTACCGGAACTTTGAACCAGTTAAACCAGACCAAACCCTAAACCCTGAACCAATCCAAACCAAATCCTAAACCCTAATCTAAACCAAACCCTAAACCCAAACTTAAATCAAACCCTAAACCCTAACCTAAACTAAAACCCTAACCTAAACCTAGACCAAACCCTAAACCTAAACCAAACCCTAAACCTAAACCCAAAACTAAACCAAACCTTAAAACTTAAACCAAACACTAAATTTAAAACCAAACCTTAAATTTAAACCAAACCTCAAACTTAAACCAGACCAGACCAACCCCTATCCAAAACTTACCGATATACCCACAACTATTACCGCGATAAGACTTCCACCAGGGGCTACTATCGCCCAGTCTAGGGGGGTAGCCACCTAGTCTATGATAGTGGCTGGAGACGAAGCAGTGTGCAACAGATTACTTCTAAGAAGTACAGGGTGACACATATCTCTTTTGGTACAACAAGGTGACACAGGGGGGATCCGTGTAAGACCTTACACGGATTATGTAAGGTACACATCTGTGTAAGGCCTTACAAATTTGTGCAAGCCCCTACACAGATTTGTGGGGGCTTACACGGATTTTAGCCCCTTTACACGGCCTTAGGATTTTTTACATCCCTGCCCCTCCTCCTCTCCTATAAATAGTGTCCCCTGGGTCACTGTAAAGACCTGGCAAAAAAATCCCTGAGAAAAATCCCTGAAGAAAACATTGTTCCAAAAGATAGAGAGAGAGAGAGAGAGAGAGAGAGAGAGAAGAAAGAAAAAGAGTGTAAGAATCCTGAGCCTAGCTTACTAAGTTAGCTAAAGTTGACGAAGTCCTATCTCATTTCTGGAAGCCTAGGTTGTCCAGAGCAGGTTAGTACTGAACTCCTGTTCAAGTTCTTTTTATTTAAATTCAATACTTTTATTACGGCACAAAAGCTTTGCCCAAAATTTCCAAGTTCATTCCAACCCTAGAAATATGGCACAAAAGCTCTGCCCAAAATTCTCGAGGTGATTCCAACCCTAGAAATATGGTGCGGAAGCTCTGCCCAAAATTTCTGAGCTAATTCCAACCCTAGAAATACGACGCAGAAGCTTTGTCCAAATTTCCCAAGCCGATTCCAATCCTAGAAATATGGTGTGAAAGCTCTGCCTAAAATTCCCGAGCTGATTCCAACCCTAGAAATACGATGTGGAAGCTCTGCCCAAAATTTTTTAGCTGATTCCAACCCTAGAAATACGATGCAGAAGCTCTGCGTAAAATTTTCAGAGCTGATTTTGACCCTAAGAATACAACGCGGAAGCCCTGCCCAATTTTTCAGAGTTGATTCCAACCCTAGGAATGCGACATGAAAGCCCTGCCCAAATTTTCAGAGTTGATTCCGATTCTAAAAATATAATACGGAAGCCTTATTCAGATTCCCTGAAACCAGAATCTGTAATCACACCCTAGCAAAGAAGCCCTATCAAATTTCTTACCCAAGTGCCAGAAGTTTTTAATTTCCCTAAGAAAGGGAGAAGAAAATTGAATTGTTGCCCTTGAGGAAAATTATCAGAAAATTCACTATTTTCATCTGTCATTATCATGTAGATACTATATTGTAATTTCATTTGCCTCATTTCTGTATATATTGTTTTATGTGCTTATTACATAAAATAATGATTTACTATTATTTTTTTATGTATTAATTTTAGTAGCTGTTCATTAAATGTAATTTGTTTCATCATTTCATGTGTTACCGCATGCGTTCCTCACATGAAATAACGATTATGATTTTCCTGTCATAAAGCATTGCACGTGTATGTAGATAAGATAATTGCATTTTTTTATTATTTTATGTAAATTTTATTATTTCATATGGAATTTTTTCAAGTAAGTTTATGTATATATATTTGCGTTATTTCATGTAATAGGACTTTTGTGCTAGCTTAGACTGTTAAAACTCTCGGGGGAGAATATTCAAAATCCAAGCTTCTGATAGAAAGACTGGAAATTCCAAACAAGGTGGGTGCCTAACACCTTTCCACACTCGTAACCTGACACGGACCCCTATCTCTGGAACAGACCAAAGTATGAAGTCAAATTTGGGGGTTCCTTCCTTTCACAGGAATCCAATGGGCTCCACTATAGGGTTCTAGGCCCTGAATCCTAGATGGTGACTTTAAACATCATGCTTCCCCATCCCCGCAATGGTCGCCAGATAATGTTTTGGAGACCATTCAATCCATTCACCCCCTTCGAGGCAGACCAGAGGTGAGAAGGAAGAATAGAGCAGGAAAAAAAAAAAAAAAAAAAGAGAGCAAAAAGGTATTTTCCCTTACACCCTTTAACCTTAGGACCTTGCTTTCCTGCACAACAGACCTTGTATTTCTAGTGCTGATGTTTTAGGTTTTACTTCTCAGCATTGATGTTTTTCTTTTTCATTTTCTTTGTCAGTTATTGTTTCCTTTATACTTAGTTAAGTATTCTTTTTTTCAGTTATTTCTTTTCCAAAAATTATTTTTTTTGTAATATTCTATGTAATTGAAGTGATTATCAATGGAAATAGCTTTTACACCTATGTTAGTCTCCTGATTGTGTACTTCTTAGTTTTTAGTTGTTGAGTCTTTTAAATTCTGTTCCTAATCACCGGTAATTCTAAGTTTTAGTTGGATTAAGAGTTAAGGCAAAGCATCACACTTTGATACCAAACTTTCACAATCCACTTCCCTTGGATGCCTGTGGTGTGACTAGGATGCTTACCCATTCAATAATACTACAATATCTCAGATAGTATTATCCTAACCATCACAATCCCTAGCAAAACCAATCTAAAATCATTGCAAAGAAATCAGAGTATATAATAATAAGTCCCAATCACAGGGAATTCCCCAAGATGATAATATTATATTCATAACAAGTTTGTCTCACATAATTGTCAAGACATACATATAACTAACCACATTATAACATCCAAACGAATCAGCCAATTACACAAGAATCCAACAATAATGCAACTTTTTTATTCCTTCGCTTTTCATTTGTTAGAATTAAAGATGGAGTAGAAATAATTCCAAAAACTTGAATATTTGTATTTTCTTCATTCACCCTTGTGGTGTGTTCTTTGTCTACCCCCGTGGCGTGTTATCTTTTTCTTCTCTTGAGTACTCCATCATGAACCAAGGTAGCCTTTCATGCGGTGACGACAGTGATGGTGATGGTAACACTAAAGACGACGACGACGACAACGATGACAATGACAATGACAACATGAATGATGTATATCTGCCCCCTTTCACCCTGCTCTCTCTTACCCTGGATGCATCCCTGCTCCTTCTCCCTGTCATTCCACTATTTGCAACCGCCCGAGCCCCACCTGCTTTTTGGTGATGAATGGATCTGTCGATCTATCTCTTTCCAACTGCATCCAGCCCCAACCAGCCTTTACACCACTTGTAGGTATACATATACCTCTCTGTATCTCTCTTTTCATCTCCATAACCATACGATCCAGGTCCAATCCCATCTCCAAACAACAGTGCGGTGATGGCAACATTTATTTTCCGATGGGTATCATGCCCAAGCATTCGGTGCTAGGCTTGTTTGATGCTGCAGGAACCTGCAAGCGTGCAGATTTGTTCCACTCCAACCTGCTGCTTTATGTCATAGTTCTTTTGCCATCGAACACCGACACCATCACCACTATCTAGCTTGGCCTTTGTGGCGTCGCCGTCTCCCTTGGCTTCCCTCAACCCGCCATGGATATACACCCCACATTGGTTGACAACAACAAATTTGAGAGTCAAGGAGTTTCTCCAAGCGATTAAAGGCATTTTGTTCTCCCAGAGGTGGCTTGGTCGGCAGTGGTGTCGTTGGCGGTGGAATTGGTGGTTATACCTTGGCCGTCCTGGATCGGACTATCTAGGCCACAATCATGTGCTTTGGTACCCAAACTTTAAGGAACATGAGGCCCAAACAGGTTGTCACCCCTCACTCTAAATGCCATGCACATGATTTGTGCGGTTATACCCGCTATGCCCCTGTTCCATTTTATCCTATCCATAATGTGAGTCTTGTAACTGATTGTCCTGTAAGCTATGTCTACTACAATTTGGTTGACTAAATGTTGGCCATAACGTTTGAAAAGCATAGGGTGTTAGTCAGTTTTGACGGTTATTGGCTTTGCGTTGAGTCGTATGCATACTGTGATACTTGGTGTCTGGCAAGCTCTACGTTATTGGTCATTTTGGATATACCTATCCTCGTGATGAAGGATATTTTATTTGCGTGGTGTTGTTTTTACGATAATTTTGCTGGGGAATCTTTTGATTTTGACTATTCTCTACCCCAGAAGACTGCTGTCTTTGGCATGTCAAGCAGCTTGGTCACATTCCATTCCTGGGCTTTCGAAATTTTGTACCTAAGCCTTGTGTTCTTCATGCCTCTATCTACGTTGTATTTCTTATTTTTAATTGAATAAAAATCTTGTTTGCCAAAAAATATATATATAACATCCAAACTACACATCAAAATAATTATGGGAAGTACAACCCTTAGTCACGACACTATAGGCATGGACATTGCAAGCACAATCCATATCAGGCTCCTCTATCTACGGTGTCTACTAGTCTCTACCATAGTCAACCATAGAAGAGAACATGCCGCTACTCATCAGTACCACAATACCTACATCATCTAAAAGGAAACATGCACGTGGTGTGAGCTCCAACTAGCTCAGTGAGGTATGAGTTTCATGTATGCAATTAAATATAAGGCATGATTCGAGATGATGTAATTCATTTTATCCATTAACCACCTAGTATACAACGAATTTGGGTTCATGTTACTACAACACATTAGGAAATATCCCTGGTTATAGAAATCACACATTGGTTACCCCTACGATATAAACTTACGTATAGGAGTCTATTGGTCCCGGAATGCGTCTTTTTTTATCACCTAGAAATCCCTGATAACCCCATCTTGGCAGTCATGACATTGAAATTACCATCAGCCACACTAGTCTAGCTCCCTGCCTCCAGCAATAATCACATTGTATAGCGGGGGTGGCATCCCGAAAAATCCCATATTATCTACCACAGTGGTTTATGCAACACCTTCATCTCACCCTTATTAGCAAGGAGTCGAAGCATAGGATAGTTATACCTAAACACAATAATATATATGCCTTTTATAATTATACATGTAATATAGAATATGATACCAGAATTCCCATAAGCCACACCATATCCATGTTCAAGCCTACCTAGCATGCAAACAGTTAGTATGGGGTACCAATGCCAGAATTTCAATCTACCAGTTGCTTACCCATATCCAATCCTAGCTTTAATGCACACCACAATCATACATGTGGCGATCATGGTATCAGAATTCCCCTCGGCCACATCGGATCACACATATTCACAACAATTAATAACAGTATACACAATCCAAATATAACAGTTTACACAGTTCAGAGAGAGCATGCATGATAAGAAATCTTAAATATACATGCTTGCAATGGCATACATTATTTCTAATAGTAAAACACTTTAAAATTATGTTCAAGCCACCACTCACCTTGTCTATCGACCGAGTGAGATAACTTTCCAAGGAAATGTCCGAAGTATACCCCGCTAGACCTCACCAAATTTGATCATTTGTGTCCTAGTTACAAGGGTAAACAAGCATTAAAAAGTGTCTAAAAGAGTCCCCTAGAAGATCCCTCAAAGCACCTTGAACCTGTCAAAATGGTAGTTTAGCAAACCTCGCAGATAGGTGTCTATTCGGTTAATGTTTGTTCTGACTGGTTCCTTCAAATGGTTACATAAACATAAGCTCATCTCGAGCAGAGAACTCATCGGTAGGTGTCACTGGTTGGTAGTGGACTATCGATGGACACCTTGCATTGGAAAACCCATAAAGCACTGAACACTTTGGGGCTTAACTAGGTGGTTCTGATTGTCGGAATTTGTTTCTTGGGGGTTTGTAGAGGGTCTTCCCACCTTTCCCTTAAGTTCAGCTGATCTTGTTTTCATCGGGCTATTTGTGAGCTACGTTGATTCTTCGACCGAAACCCTAAACCCTAAACCCTCATTTTGGGCAGATTTCTCCCAGAGCTTGGGAAAGACATTATGAGCTTGGAAATGCATGGGAAAGTGTAGTGTGCATATTTTCGGCCATCCAAAGTCACCGGGGTCAAAGTGTACCCCTCTAACCTAGAAAAACCCCATTCTCTACCTACCCAAACCTAAAATGGAAGAAGAAAGGAGGTTGGGGAAGGTGTTCCCTTACCTTTGGGAGCAATAAGCAACAAGAGGTAGCCGGAGATCCTCTCTCTCTTCCTTCTTCTCCTTCCTTTTCTCCTTATTTATCTCCTCTGCCACGATTTTTCAGGTGGAATAATAAGCTTAGGGCTCATTTCTTCTGTTAATAGTTAAGGCCACTAAGGCCTATTTAGCTACCAATGAGCCCTAAGAAAATTGGCTTAACCTAGGGATCGGGCCATATAGACCCACCATCTTAGACCTACAAGGTGTTTAAGTCAAGAGAGTAGGTCCCATGTAGTATGGGGACAAGGGTAGAGGAGGTAACTAAGTGTAAAGCAAGCCCCATGAGCAAAGAATGCAATTCAACATAGTAAGACCCAAGGTAGGTCACTATCCAACCAATGGGTAGTACCAGTTATTGTACTTATCTGATTTACAACCATTGTTGTCAACACCTAGGTTGGTTCCCTAGGGACTTGTGTATGATCATATGAAGAGTGTTTACCATGTAGGCGAGTCATGTGAGAAGGGTGTTTGAGTCACTTACCACCAAGGCTTGAGAGGTCTAAAACCTTTCTAGGTGTCCTAGTAAATTCTACATTGCCACGAGGGGTCATTTCTTCCCTCCAGGCAGTAAATTCTTACAATCCATATGTAATGACCCCAAATCCGGTTTAGGAGTTTGGTTATTGGTGATCCAAGATCGATTTCATTTTAGGGAATGAACAGGTATGAATTTCCACAAAACATGTGAATAAGCAAATAAAATAAATAAAAATGATGTAATTAATTCATAGAAATGTGCAGTGGAAGTCTTAAATATTAAATAACAAAATAACAGACACTTCCCCCACAGGAAGGTTTAAAAAGATATGACATTAAAAGTCCATAAGCCTAACTAAAGACTTTAAAGAAAAAGCAAAAGAAAAATAGGATCATCAAGAAACTAGAAATAGCCTCCACCCAAGTCAAAGCCACTCTCATCCTTGTTAGACCATAGGTATGCAATAGGCTCTAATATGCTTTCATTTATTAACCGTGAATGCCAATCCCAATAAAGAGATAGAAAGTTTCAGGAGAAATAAATTTTTAATTTTAAAAAGAATACGTCACTTAATAAATAAACATACAAATTAATTTTCTATATCACATGTTAATAATTATATGAAAAGGAAAACCATGTATAGAGAGTGAATTAAACCACTTACTACTTTCACAGAAGGCAAAAAAAAAAAAACCTGAAGACATAAGGTCTTGAACAAACGTCTCCCTCCTAATCAAACGAAGCTAAGGGAAGGGGTTGAATCTTTCTTCTTCTTCTTCTCTTTCTCACTTGAATCACCAAGAGAGGGGAACAAGATGGGGGTGTCCCACTCTCTCTCTCTCTCTCTCTCTCTCTTTTTCTTTCTTTTCAAAATCTATAGCCTTGTGAAAGGCTTCAAACCTACCCTCTTCTCTTTTTATTTTTCAAGCTCTCTTCCTAATTCCAAAGAAGGAATAAAATATTTAAGGGCCAATCAACTTTCTCCCTTGTCAATTTGCTTAGCAAGGCTAAGAGAAGATGCCAAAAGTGTTGCCCATATGCCCCCCGTTTATACAATTTGTCCCCCTTGATTTGAGTCTTATAAGGAAGGGAAAAAGGATAATCAATTTACCCCCCTTGATCAGATAATTTGTCCCCCTTGATTTGAATCTCACAAAGAAGGGACAGAAATACATCACTAAGTTAGTATAATTAAAAGGATAGTAATCTAGGTGTCAAATCATAATTGCATGAATTTGAATAATTAGCATAATAGGTAAGGTGGTTTGAAAATCAACCATAAATATATAAACCAAATAAGGAAATAATGTGAGGTGAGGAGATAAAATACCATATCTAATGCGATTTGTAATAGGCAAGTAATTGTAAGGCAAATTAGAAGTTTCTATAAGTGACCGACAACCAAAAATGCAGTTATGCATCGCCACATAGTTACCATAACAAGTATGAGTCTAAAAAGGAATTTTTCTATTCAAAAAATTTTAAAAACTTACCAAAAATAGAGTGGTGATAAGGCTAAATAATCTTGGACTTTGGTCAACAAGTTTACATTTTGACCACCACAGCATCCATTACAAACATTGACTTTGACTGCCCTATCATCAGCTAACTCATCACTTCAGGTCAGGGTTGGACTAAGTCAAAGAAAAATCAGGAGTATTACACCATAGGTGTCCGATATTGACACTCTTCAGTTCATCACCTATTAATAAAGTTCAAATTCGATCAAATTAGGGCACGGGTGTAACAATAAGTTTATATTTTTTTCTTACTGAGTTAAAAGATTGTACCTAAACAGCCCTTGTCGAGAAGGAAAGACCCCTATTATAACAAGCATGAACTTCGATGATGGTAACAACTAACTAGCGTAGTTGGTGAGCTGTATGTAGTGTGCAAAAAACCCATGCTCACCAGGAGGTCTCAAGTTCGAGGCTTCTGGCTGTTACCTACTTCCCTCCCTACCTAAAAAGAAAAACTTGTTGATGATCTCCAAGTCAAGAGGATGTGGATTCAAGAATTTACTTTCATTCTTTGGAAGATTTAACTGTCTTATGACCTTCCATAATTTCTGAAAATCCCTACGAATTTCTTGGAATTACAAGAAATTTGAAAGAATTTGGAGACCCTAAAGAATTATGAGACTTTTCGATAGTATAGGAAGGCTTCCTAGAGGTTATAGATTTTTTTGGAATTTTAGAATTTTTGCAAAAAAACCAATGAGGGAATCTGGCCGATCTAGAGCTTTAAGAGAACATTTTGGGACTTCCTAAGGCTTTCTATAGGTTTTGGGAATTTTAATTTTTTAAATTTCAATGGTTTTGCACATAAATCGAGACAATACATCTTGGGAATTGAAGAGAATCTTGGGCTAAGGGAGGCAGAGAAAGGATATTTCTCGAACTTAGAGCTCACAACTTTTGGTGTTGAAATGGGTGCAAATGCCCCTATATAGGAAAAATGATGGCAGGGGCATTTTGGTAATTTGTGAACCAAGGCAAGCTGATGAATCGGCAGCACCCACAAATTTGGTTAGGGGTGAAAAGGTAATTTACAGACCCAGTTTTGCCTTAATTACGATTCTGACTTTAGGAACAAGAGAAGGTTCATGTAAAGCGACAATGATAAGGAAAACATTAGGAACAGAATAGAAGGAGTTTAACGCAGACGGATTCCTTGGAAACTTCAAAAGACCACAAATTACTCCATATCAGCCACCTAGAGAAATCCAAACCATTTTATTTTATTTATTTATTACTTTTTAAAATTATTTTTTAAATCCAAATCATTTAATACATTTATGACTTTAGGCTTTGGACTTTGGAAAAATCAACGGAGATTCCACGGGTAATGGTGCAAGTCATCCTCATCACACGTTAAAACCTATAACGTTTTCCGTTAATAACAATGTGCAAAGCTTTCTTACCATAACAAGAAGGAACCATGTTGCCTGTGGTCTCTTCTCTTCCCCCAACTTACAAGTTGGGCGTATCTCCCACAACCAGTTTACTTATCAACCTGAGTTCCATGTGCAAAGCTTTCTTACCATAACAAGAAGGAACCATGTTGCCTGTGGTCTCTTCTCTTCCCCAACTTACAAGTTGGGCGTATCTCCCACGACCAGTTTACTTATCAACCTGAGTTCCATGATTTTCAATGGATCCTATCAACACGTCTTGGACCTAGTGGTTACAAAAGTTGGCTTGAATCGATAAAACCAAATTGAACCAAAACTCAAACCAAACAACACCAAAACTGAATCCAAATAGAACCCGAAAAGTCATCGATGCCATCCTGAAATTCATAAAATAACACATTTTTTTCCATATTTATGAATTTATTTACATGGCAACCCGAACCTGAAATAATGACAAATGATAGGAATTGAAACTGATACACCCTTGTTGGATAATGTTTTGGACTCTCTCATTATCACATTGAAACCAAGAAAATCAAATAAAAAACGATCTAAACTAGTCGATTGACACCCCTACTTGAACCCATCTACCCATTTTTCTAACCATTAGATCAATTGATATCATATATTTAGCTATGATTTTTCTTTTCTTTTTTATCATTTATTCCTCTAGCTTATGTTTTAGAAGACAACATAAAAAAAGAAAAGAAAATAGTAAAAATAAAAATAATAAGACAAAAATTATAATAACAAGTGTCTATCTCTATAATTAAAATCAAATAAATTTTAAGAAAAAAATGATAAAACAAAAATCATAATGACACAATGATTTTATATTTGTTCATCTCTCTTTAAAATCAAATAATTTTGATTTTTTTTTTTTCTTTTCTTTTAACTTCCAAACATAGTCTAAGGTGGTGTAATACTTTCCTTAACAGAATTCCAAATTACACCTCATAAAGACCTGACCAGACCGACGGTTCTCTCCCTTGTATTAAGGAGAAGAAGATATGTTATAAACTTGTAATATAACGATCTCCCCAGATTCTGTATTTAATAATTTCCTACTCAATATCGTTACTAAAAATCAAAATCTTATTCAATACCTTCATAGGAGAAGGAAACAGAGAAAAGCGTTAGAAAATCCAGAATTTAAGAAGAAGAAGCAATGGCAGTCTTGAGTTGCCGAACCCATTTCTTAGTCTTCCCGGTTCTTCTTCTCCTTCTTGTCCTTTTTCTCTACATATCTCCCTTCAATCACAACTCTGTTACAGTCTTCCTCTCTTCTTCTCCTTTCAGTTACAGAAGAATCAACAAAAAAGCACCAGAAATCTCTTCCCTTCTAACGCCATCTCCTTTAAATGCCCCAACTCCAATTCCATCACCCAAGGCCTCATTTAAATCCACCAATATCAGTCACAGTTCCAGTAGTAGCATCAACAGTAGTGGTAATTCTGCAACCGATACCCATATTAGAGTGAGTAACGATTCCAGAATCTGGGCTGATTTAGATTCCCTTTTTTCTTCTTTTGATTGATAGTTTTTGTTGGGTTTTTTGATGAATTTGATTCTGTTCTAAATGGGTAGGTGAAGGGCAGTTTGGAGAAGATTGAAGAAAGTCTTGCTCGAGCAAGAGCAGCAATTCGTAAAGCTATCATCTCACGTAATTATACATCCGATAAAGAGGAGCTCTTCATCCCCAGAGGATCAATTTACAGAAACCCATATGGATTTCATCAGTTAAGATCATCATACAAAACTTAAAATCCTCCTTTCATTGCAATTTTAACATTTTTCATTTATTTGTTCTTCAAAAACTTGCAGCCTTTTACTTTTCTTCTACTTTTCTTTTCCTTTTGAAGGTTGTTTTCTCTTACTTCCCAGCTCTTTTGTTATGTTAAGGGAACGTTTTTTTTTCTGTACCAAAACTAAAACACGAGGGATGCAAAATGACCATCACAACTCTTAGTTGTCTAAACATGTGATCTCATTGGCCAAAGCATTAATGCAGGGGCATGTTTTTGAACAGAAAATTTTGTTCTAACCTTTTAAATATTTTAAAAATTAAAATATCTTTCTTCATTTATTGAATTTTGATTCCAATGAGAGTTTTGATTAGGACTTCAGGAAATGTACTTTCAAGGTTTCTTGTTCCTACTTCAAATTACATCAATTTATTTTGTGTAGCCAATTGTGGACCGGATTGTGTTGTGATTTTGATCCGATCAATTGATTATTATTATTATTATTATTATTATTGGGTACAACACTGACAGTATTGTACAAGCAATAGATGAAAGAAATTTCCAACTTTCTGTATGTATTAATCAAATTATGGCAAAGATGAGCCGGAGTTTCCCTTCACCCATGAAGAGAAACGAATTAGTATATCATAGGCGTTGGAACCATAAGATGTTCATAGGGAGGGATGGTTTCGACCCCAATAAATAGGGGGATTGGATTTTGTGATGTGACATGATCACATCATTAATGTTGAGAATACTTCCTTTGAAGAAAAACATTTTCCTTTGAAAGATAACCCTTCCAAATGTTTATCTAAATCTAGTTGTCCAAGTTTACATCATATGGTGCCGGGATCTTCTTCCTTCCCCCCATTGGTGAAGGAAATATTTTGCATAGAAGATAATCCTTCTAAATTTTTTATCCAACTTTAGCTATCAAAATTTACATCACACAGTCACATGGGATTCTTCCTTCCCCAGTTGTGAAGGAAATCTTTCACGTGGAAGATAACACTATCAAATTAACTAACTCTAACTATCAAAGTTTACATCAGCTGGTCACATCACCAAAGGTGTGAGGATTCTTCCTTTTCGGCTGATGAAGGAAATCTTTTGCCTACAAAATAATCTCCTCTAAATTTTTATCTTACTCTAGCTATCGAAATTTACATCACCAATGGTGAGGAGATTCTTTCATCCCATTGGTGAACAAAATATTTCACCTAGAAGACATCTCTTTCAAATTTTTCTCAACTCCAGCTCCAAAGTTTGCATACATCCTTAAATTATATAAGAGTATGAAACATCCTGTCATTAGCCATAATAATGTTCCATTACTTCACCACATTATAATCAGATTCAGACAATCTTCTTAACACTCACTCGGATGCATCTCATTGATTTAGTATCAGTATTGAGCATTACTATGGACATGCTAAAAGAATTTAGAATTAACATTTGTGGTACATGAGTCAATCAGGAGCTATATTGAGATGGAGAAGAGGTTCAAGGTGTGGACGTACAAGGAAGGAGAGCCGCCTCTTGTTCACAATGGGCCAATGAATGATATCTACGCCACAGAAGGACAGTTCATAGATGAAATGGAAAGTGGCCTTAGCCCATTTACGGCCCATCATCCAGACGAGGCACATGCCTTCTTCCTTCCCTTCAGTATTGCTTCTGCCGTCCATTTGCTCTACAGACCTATTGTTTCCTACTCTAGGGCACCATTGCAGCGTTTTGTCATTGACTACGTTGGCGTTGTATCGAATAAATACCCCTATTGGAACAGAAGCAGTGGGGCTGATCATTTTATGGTCTCTTGCCATGACTGGGTAACTATTTCTTCCATCTTTCATCACTATCCGATGGTATTTTAGTAATTTTAGTAGAACTTTGAATTAGATAGTTATACTTCGCTAAGGCTGCGTTTGGTAGTCATTCAGTCTCTATGTCAAAATGTTGTTTTAAAACAAAGAAAACAGTGTTTGGTGAACCTGTTTCAGAAATGATTACCCTAATTGTTCATTGTTTTTTGTATTTAGAATGAAACCGAAATGATGGGACAAGGTTTTGTCATTCCGTTATTTTGTGCTTCAAGCGGTTTTTTCCCCTTTTCGTTGCAAAAAAAAATTGAAAAACACTAAGTTGACACCAAACACTTTATCCATTTTTTCGTTCTCATAAAACAGAAAATTTTCTGGATGACTACTAAATGCAACCTAAGCATAGTGACAGAAAAGAAAACCCTATAAGATATATATATATAAAAATAAATAAATAAATAAAATAAATAAATAAAATAAATAAATAAAAGTTTATAAATATGTTACAAATAGGTTATGTTTGGCTAAGCTTTTGGTTCTCAGATTTAAGATCCTAATTTGATTCCAAGAGCCTAAGGAACCCTATATTTTTTGAATGATATCAAATTCTGGCTCTGAAGTTAGAAGAAGAAACAGAAGCTTACCCAAACAGTCACTTAAATACCCCTTTATTAAAAGCTTAAGAGAAAGAGAATACATAGTAATACATAGTATTAAATGGATAACTTGATTTCAACGCTCCTTGGGTGAAGAATTCATTCATTCAATTTTCATAAGAATGTGTGCATTATATTTGGTTTACTAATTGGAGTTCGGATCTCAAAGTCATTGGAGACATAATCCATTTGTATAATTAAGTATTATAATTACCATGTCAAAGCCTACAAGCTGCTCATCTCTAGTAAAACAAAATCCAAAGATGATATTCTTTCATGTGGAAATAACTTTAATTTTTCACTTAAAATTAACTCAGCTATGTTTCCTTCCGAGATTGGATCAAGTTCGTGTACGAGAACAATCTTGTACGTGAACCTGATCCATATTCCTCCCTTCCTTGGTGGCATCTTCTTGCCTTTTTTTTTTTTTTTTTTTTTTTTTTT